>NW_023458743.1:81881-138074 GCF_013731165.1 Rhagoletis pomonella
GTCCCTAGGGACCTTGTACAATTTTAGAAGAAATAACAAGTTACTTGTCTTCATGTTTTGATTTTTTTTTCACTTGTTCTTCAAATTATTTCATTCCTAATATATATGCAGGACGTTAATTTAATCAAAAGACAATATAAATACCAAAGAAGTTGCACATGTACAGTCGAAACATCGAGCAACTCTTTGTAGGTCCCTAAGGACCTTCTCACGAATCTAACGTCATCGGCACTGTCACTCATCGGAGGGTTAATCAGATTTAAAAAAATAAAAAAATGTGGTAAACAATCTCACTTTGAAATGGGAGTGCTATTGATATGAACGATTCTGTACAAACGTAAATGTATCACTAAGCACCCGAAACAAGGCGAATTCATATAAGGTGGTATCGATTCAACAAATACAACAATTACCTGTATTTTGTTTTTTTGTTTTAGCTGGTGATTGTCAAATTTCAGCTATTCTTCTCCGAATGAAAAAGGGCGACAGAAAATGCAAACACTTTCACGTTTTCACTCACTCATAGCAAAATATAAAATTTTGACAATCAAACGCTACACACAGCTGGTTAAACAACACCACCTTATATAAATTCGCCTTGACCCGAAATGTGTAGTTATGCAGTGAGTTTTTTTTAATTTCCAATGTTTTTCATCTTAAATATTTTTCGTTTAGTTTTTATTTAAGTACTATGTCTCATACTCCATAAACCATTTAAATTAAAATTCCTAACTGTGCTGCAAACTTGATAAAACTATTTCGAGTATTCTGTTTTGTAGCCCATCAAATTTTAGTGTAGTAAAGTGTAATCTTGCATCTTAAACGAAAATATTTAAATATGAGAATGCCTTCAAGAGCGTGCGTAAAACTCAGCGCGATGAATTATACTAAAATTTAATGGGCTATAGAACTGCATACTCATAAACTGATTTAAAATATTGAAGTTTTTATAACAGTTTCTAGAATTCTACTGAATTTCCAACACAGTTAGAAACGTGAATTTATTTGTTTATGTTATAATACTTATGAGCCATCCTTAAATAAAAAATTAACGAAAAATATTTAGCATGAAAACTATTGCAAATATTTAAAATTCTATATTTCTTATGAGATGCCGGAAATTCTATGTATTACATTTCAATAAATTTAATCCAATTTAACGCTGAGTTATCACAAATAACCATTCAATATATCATCGTTTTTCTCATTTTTTGACAAGACTTAGTTCAGATTTTTAACTATAGGTATCCCAGAAATACCCATTATACGTAACAAATATAAATTATTTTTAAGAATAACGGTTTTAGAAAATAAAGGAATAATTTACACAGTTTGCTTCAAAAACTAAATTAGTTCAAAACAAATAGCTCTTTAAACATAAAATGAAGTATTTTTATTTACAAAATTGTATGCGTGCTTATTTAAAGAAAAGGCTCTATACTATACTTATTAGAACCAGCTCAAAACTAACCACATTTTTTCTAGCCCGGAGGTGACCCTTTTTGAACTATCTAAGAACTGTTGTCATATGAACTGTATCAGAACCATCTAAGCCAGAGTCAGCTCAGAACAAGTTCAAAAGTTCTGCAGATGGCGACAATTGTCACTTCGTAGGACATCGCCATGTTAAAAAAGACAGTTGCAAGCATTGAGTTGGGATAGATGAAGAACCAGTACCGTCCCTTTTCAGGCTAGCTCAGCGCAAGTTCTGAACCAGTTTGATTTGCTGCAGGGTTGCCACTAGCGGCGCCGCGCACATGACAATATGGTTTGCGGTGTGGCACAAGCAATACATATGCTGCCTTGCCACGCGCACATATGCGCAGATGCTACATATTACATAAATATGTATGTATGTACGTATCTAGTATATACTTTCGTTCATACATTAATATGTTTGCATCGCCATTGCACCAACATGTATTGTTTGTTTGTGTTTCGTTGTGGTTTTTTGGGTATAACGCATTTCATTTTTCCTCCTGCCACTTTTGTCACTTCATCGCTCTATGAGCTTTTTAAAATTCACCACATTTAAGTTTTTATTTTAATTTTTATTGCTGTATTTTTGTTATGTGCGAACATGCAAGCACCTACATATGTATATATACATACATACATTCTCATATATAATAGACACGCATTGAGCACAAAGGTTGAAATATGGTTGTGGTCTTTTGGCCAGCGGAGCTTGTCAGTTTTTATTGGGTTATTTCATTGCCATTGATCTGATTTGGTTTTTCTCTACCCTCTACAATGAAATTTCCCAACATGATGCGCTTCTACAATACAATATGGCAGTGTATGTATTACCAACTTTATAATAAATTTACTGATTGAAAAATGACCCAATGTCTCGCTGTTGAAAGCTTTAATTTTATGGTTCTTTTTTATTACGCTGACCACTGTTTGGGGAGCTGCAGGAGAGCACAAAATAGAGCTGTCAAAAGTTGTGCGTGTACTCAATGAAATGCATACATATTAGGGTGATTGAATCCTTTTTCCAAACCGGTTTCAACCGGTGTTTTGAAATATTTTAAGGCATTTTTTTACCCGAGCGCACTTGTGCACAAGGGTATTATAACTTTGTTCACATAACGGTTGTTTGTAACAGGCAAAACGAATCGAGATAGATATAGACAAATGTATACATAAATGATCAGAATGAAAAGAGAAATCGATTAAGCGGTGACTGTCTGTCCGTCCGTCCGTCCGTCCGTCTGTGCACACGATAACTCGAGTAGAAATTGAGATATCTTTACGAAACTTGGTACGTGAACTTCTTTTGGGCGTAGGACGGATGGTATTGAAAATGGGCGAAATCGGACAATAACCACGTCTACCTCCCATATAACGGTAATTTTAAGAAATACGAAAACTGCGATATTTTAGTAACTACTGAAGATAATTCACTCAAAATTGATATTTGCAATGAGTTTTAGACGAAAAATAAGAATATTAGAAAATCTTGGCAAATGGGCGTGGCCACGCCCACTTATGGTTATATGTGTATATCTTTGTAACCGCTACACCAATTTCTTCCAAACTTGGCACAGTTGTTGGCCCTGGTACAGCATACCAAATGGCCGAAAATTTCTAAAATCGGACAATAACCACGCCCACATCCCATATAACGGTAATTTCGAGAAATACAAAATCTTCGATAAATCAGTAAATATTGAAGCTAATTTATTCAAAATTGATGGTTGCAACAATTCTTTACCAAGAAATACGTTTATGACAAAATTTTGGAAAATGGGCGTAGCACCGCCCACTTGTGATCACATATATGTATCTCGCTAACCGTTCTAGCAATTTGTACCAAGCTCGGTATGGTTATTGTGCTTGCCACATAAAAGCAAACCGTTGAAAATTGTTGAAATCGGACTAAAATTGAGGCCGCTTTTCATATAACGGTAAATTTCAGAAATGGTTGAAATTTCAATATTTCGAAATTTAATGACGCTAATTTACTTAAAATGTATACACCCCGGCTTATCATGTAGCGGTAGCTTTCGGAAAGGAGGAAAACATATATTTAATACTTGCGCCGGGTATTTAATGTTCGGCTCCGCCCGAACTTAGACTTTCTTACTTGTTTTCGAATACTAAGTAAATCGATTTTATGCAATCGAACATACCGGGTTTTCACCTAGTTCATTTATATTCCAGAATATAAAAATTCGAAATTTTTCTTTTATTCAAAAGGGAACTAGCAAATTTTTTTAAATTATATATCTGAATACTGGAAATTTTGTCCAAAAATGAATTAAAAAATAAAAGAAAACTAAGCGAAAATCTTCTATTGTTGTTTTTGTTGTAGCACCTTAATAAAGTCAATCTAAACCAGTTAACCAGGTTTATGAAAATGGCTGACGAAATGTGAGTGAGCGTGTGAAGAGTTGGTTAGTTTCGTCAGGGTATCTTTTTTTATCAAATTAGATTTAGCAGTTTAACCCGTCTGCAGTGTTTGGAATTTACCACTTCCTATAATGTTTTGGGTCATTTTGACCCATTAATAGAACTTAGTCAATTTTAAGAAAAAAAGTTGTAATTCAGTTAATATTTTTTTATCACATGCAGACATTTTATCTACAAAGGCTGTATACTCACTTTTTCAGAGTTGCCATTAAATATTAGCTTGTTATTTGGATCAATGGGTGTATGGAAAAACTATGTCGCCTTCTAGAAAACAAAATAGAATAAAAAACTTTTTTATTTTTTGCGTAAATCCATAGCTGATTATGCTTTTAATGAATATACAACTCCGCAGCTCATTTAAAATTACCTAACTCTGTAACTAAAGAATTTTTTCATGAAAATTTGGTAATTTTGACCCAATCATTGCAGAAGGGTTAACCTGTTACAATATCTAGAATGAAGTTGTGCAAAAGTATCGCGAGCCTCACGAAGCAACTCGAGCTCTTCGTGTGCGATAGGTGGCGCTGGTATCCGCTGATGAAATTCAAGGGGTGATAGTTGAATGCGGTGTTGATTGTTTTTCGATGAATGGCCTGTCTATAATAGACTGTATTTCTATAGTCGGTCTGTTTAGCGGATGGTGTATTTTCATAACCAAGACATGTTCGAGTTTTTCCAAACAAAGAACTGTTGTTTAACTGTTATAATCTCGTCAAGATCGCTGAACCCGATTAAGTGTGAATTTTTAAAAAAATTTTTTCTCTTTTAATTGTAACTCAAAATACTTCAAAGTTCGAACTTATTTTGCCTTGCTGAATTAAAAAATTATTTGTATTTTCGGTTATAATTTTTGACTAACAGTATGTGTTACTATAGAGAAAATATGTAAAATAAAATCGGTTTATCCGTTTTTTTTTTTTTTAATTTGAAAATGTGAAAGCGTTTTTTACAAATTTCCATTTTCAAATACCGCGAAAACCGGGTTTCGAAAAAATGCGAACAGTCGTACACCCTAATACATAACACTAATTTATATTTGCAAGCATATCCATAGAGTATTTTATATAAATTGTGTTATCGGTTACTTGTTTTAATATAGTGTTGACCCATATTCTTCTAAGTGTACGAATATTACATACATAGATGAGATCAGGTTACGTTGGTGTCCAAATCCCACGCAGAAAGAGAAGGAACTTCGGTGGGGCTACTCCGACTTATTCGGTTTAAGGCCTCAATGAAGCCTGCAGCGTCTGTTCACCAGTACGTGCCGATGCAAGCGGGAGTCTATCCTAAAGTAAGCGACTCGCAATAGGAATGTGTACCATTTTTAAAAACCCTTCGCAGCAGTGGGTTGTGCGCTAGGTTTTGGGATGTGCCAAGTAAAAAGCAAGTCAATCTAATAACTAAATAAGCGACCGTCGTTGACAAGACAATGACGCCTATAAGAACTGAATTGAAGCGGGCGTAAAATTTTGTGTGGGCATTTGGGGCTAGATGGACACACCTGGCCTCAGGGTTCACCCCTATCAGTCAGTAAATTGCAACAATTCGCATCCAAGTTAAGTTCGACAATGCTAGCCTCAGGAAGTAATTCCACTAGCGCCTGTAATAAGCATATGAGTGCTCCCCACTTCCCTCCCACGAGACTAAAATCGTGTCGTTGCTGCAGGAAAACACGCAAAGCCACCCTGATGCCAGTGGCTCTGTTCGAGCCCATACGAAGATTTAGACTCATTTCCCTGTGATTTCTTCAACCCGGTGTTGGAAAGGAAGAAAAAAACAAGTTGGTCTAACAGCGAATGAAAACCAGATAAAGTACATCACAACTACATAATATCGGCCAGGAGATAAAGCGAAGAACAATTCTTTTCAAAACGGGCTGAATTGAGCTCGGTGGGTAGTTGACAAGTACTCCCTACAATCATCAAGCCGCTCTTCTCTTCGGCTGATACAGAAATCGTTAAAAACGACGAAAACAACAAAACTGGAAGCAATATGGCTAAAGTTTTAGTGTTCTATTATAATGTTCTTCGATCTTTGGCCGATAGCCACGGTGTCCTTCTATTATGATCAGCTAATCAGGCTTCCGATCCAACGTCCTGGGACACATGGTCTATACCTCCTTCGGTGTGCTGCCTCAGAGATAGAAGGGATCTTTGACATTCCTGAATGTAGGCTGCGTATGGTCAGGCAATGTTAGGTGGCAGCGCTACATATGGCTCATTTAGACATTTCTTGTATTGAATGTTATGGTACCAATAATAAGGGCTTTCCTGGAACGACAATTACAGATAATATACATAAAATGTTAAGGGCTAGGCATCTTAAACGAAGTTCCGTAAATAGAAGGTGATCACAGAGTGTTCCGCGGAAGTGATTATAAAATAAGAGCCGACATTTTTTTAACTTTAGTCGAGAACGAAATACTGCGATGTCGTGGTGTTCGTCCAGTGCTCGCTGAACGGACAGAAAGCTCATCAATTCAAGAACAGTCCGCAGCCCTGTCAGCCAAGCAACTTTCCTGTGTGTGCCTCGCTGTGCTTTTGTATCCTGTTTATGTTGCCTTGTAGCCGAAATATGAAGTAATCCGAAGCGACCGAGAGAAAGGACACATTTCCAAGGCCTAAACTCGAGATTAACGGGAGCTTCTGATTGAACTCTCTTTTTCCAGTTCTACCAGAAAACATCGTTAATCCAGAATTATCTTTACAGGACATCTTCATCCCTTAGAGGATTGTATGCAGAGCCGCAACCTGCGGCGATCTTAAAGGAGCAAGATACTCCTTTGACTCCCATAATACATAGTTGTATATTCGGAAAACATTGGACTAGGCTGAAAGTGTGCAACTTTCCCTCAACGAGAGTTGTCAGAAAAAGACGGCAGATGCAACCGACAGTGTCTCTTTTGAGGATAAGTTGTGGAGATACTGCCTGAGCGTAAATTAAGTCCTTCTTACACCATCCTCATCTATTAATCCTCTAATGATCTTCTAACATTTTCCACAGGTTCGTTTCGTATCCCAATTCGAGTGTGGATGGTTCGGGTGGCACTTTGGTTACCAAGCAAAGAGATTCCTTGTAGTTATTTATGAATGTAACGAACTGGTAGTGCTTTTATAAGCATAAATGTAATATCATAACTTCATGGTTATCATTAGATACTTCATAATTCTTCGCTTAGAAGCTTCCGAGTCAGAATTTACATATGTCCGATTATGTGATATGAGGATCTCCAAAATACAAGTAATCAATGGCAATTGAAGCTTGAAGGTCCTATAGAAGCTTTTGATGTTTGATTGAAAAATTCCTCAGTAATAGATAACTTACTCTAGTGACCGCTATTGCTGAGTAGTAAAAGGTGCCTACTATCACTTCGTAGGACCTGGGTTCACCTCTCGCAGGCAATGGCAAACATTCGAGTGTATTCTTCCTTGAAAAAGGCTTCTCATAAAACCATTTGCCCGGCCAAACTCTTAGCTGTAATATTACTATTTTTATTAACAACTTCAACTAATATTTTCTGATTTATGTTTTTAAACACAACATACATACAGATGAATGAGATCAAAGAAGAAAAAATAAAAACTAAATCACTTTGCTGCCTCTTCTTAATTACGTAGCTGCTCTTGTTGCAATATAACGACTGTGCAACTCAGTGGTACGCCACATTTTCGAATTTCCCATAAGCTTCATGCAGCCAAAGCCATAACGAACTGCTTTCAAGATTAGCACTGATGGTGTATGAACGTACATACGTACATCCGTGGATATGTATGGTTGTATGTACTTGTATTAAGGCTATTCCATTTACCAAGGCTACTGCTTTAAGCCAGCTGGTGTGCAGTAAAAACTGAAGCGCGTGCTAAGCCACTTATGCCTTGAGTATCTAAGAGGTTCTTCGTTTTCAACACTTTCGCCGTACTTGTTTACTTTAACAAACAACATACATAAGTACCAGTTGCAAGATTCGGTGCAGGTGTTCCATATACATACATATCTGTTTTTCTCATATTTCATATTTTGCAACATAATGTTGCAGTTTTTCTATCAAACAAATGCGTCAGAGCTGAGTTGCCTTTGTGCTGAGTTTCACATATGTATGCATGCTCGTATGTACACATATAGTAAATATGTATGTATGTGCTTGATGCCTTCTGTTTTCAAGCCACCTTAGCTGTTGCATACTTTTGTACATATGTATTAGATTGCAACCAAATTTTTCCGCATCTTGATTTTCTTGCAACGTGTTTGCCTTGGTTTATGTTCACCACTTTTTTTATACACAGTGAAAATACACAAATTTTTTTGATGCTTGCCTTTTGTTTTTGTTTGCAACAAAATGTTGATGCAATTTTTTGGTAGACTACCACCATTAATTTCCATAATTGGATACTTAAGAGAATTTTCTCATTTGCAGCAACAGGAGGAGTGCAGCAAGAGACTCAAGCATTACGATGTGGAGCCGTGAGAGGGTAAAGCGCTGGTATATACGTACGCGTTGTAGCGTTGGCAATGACAGTGCTAGTCAAGCTTCTGGCTGGCTTCTATGAAGAAGGATACCCGTATAATTTGTAAATGTACGTAGTAGTTATTAGTGTGTAGGATTTTTTGTAGCTCAATATTTTTACTACTTTTGCTAGTGTTGATACGCATGTGCACTTACTTATTTGCTTTGCTTACATAAATTGATAAATATGCATATATGCATATGTGTACGTTGCTGCGCACGGGCGTTTGTGTGGCATAATGGCTGCGCTAATGGAATTCGCTATGTCCCCTCTATTAACCGCATTTCACTGGCTGTGTATTTAAGTATGGGTGTATGTAAGTGCATATAAGCGTATGCTTGTAATACAAAATTTTCCTGGAACAGTGTTTACAAAATCTGTGAAGATAAAAAGACATTATATTTTTCAATTTGAACTTTCTGTAAAGTAAATTTACTGATTACTCGTTCTTTAGGCTAGAGTCCATTTGTTTTAGAAGTGTTTCGCTGCTCCTTTTTGATATTTCTGGGTTGTAGGACTTAGCTTGTCTGGCATAATCCATACTTTCCAGTAATACATATTTGTTTCTTTAGAAGGTCTATTTCTGTGTTTTTGTTTTTATTTTACCACGTTTACATCAACTCGCTTTCTTGTTTGTCTAGATTTCAGTACAAATATAGTAAATAGTATAATATGAGTAATGTGACTAACTATTTCATAGCTCAAAGAAACAGAGGTTAGGTTGGGTTAGGTTAAAGTAGTTGTCGCAGTTGTATGAAAACCCTGAACGGAGAACCTTAATTTAGTCGGCGAACTCCGCGGGCTGATTACCAAGTTTCGAATGCGGCTAATGTCGGTTTCTGAGAGCTCAGTGTTAGTTAAGAAATGCTTCCTGATGCTGAGATGATTCCACCTCTTCTTCCCCTTGACAGCTGGTACAAAGGGATCAGTCGAAATTCCTAGCATTACCGCGTGAATGATAATCGCACAATGGTCCGTCAGAACCTCCAGCTAATACTAGGACCAACAATCCAAGAGTGTACCGCAAGAGGATATAGGCGTTCCTTAGTTGCTCCTTATCTGGAGATAACTTATAAGGGTGCCTTTACAATGCCAAGTCATCAGCCATGCAGTCTAGCACGATGTCACTGTGACACGGAACCTAAACTAGCCTTATTAGGAAGAACTCCGGCGCGATTGATAGAGAGGTCAGAGCATCCTTTGCCGATTTCGAGCGCACCAGCACACCCTTTAGCTGTGAGTCTACCGCTTCCTTGATGGCAGCTATTTCCAACTGAAAGACACTGCAGAAGTCCAGAAGCCTGAACATAGTTTTTGTGCAGAGTTTCCGACAGAATAAACCCCCACCAACTCTGTATCCAAGTTTTAATCCGTCCGTGAAGAAGTTTACTGCTTCCTTCTTTGAGTAACCCAGCCCTACCCAGTCCTTTCTTGAAGGAATATAGGTAGATAAGAAGCTTCTGGGAGCCATTTCGGAGGCGCTGTAATCTATGTGTTCAGGGCGAAGTCAGAATCCTCAAGAACTGCTGAGTGCTACCACCCAGTTTCTCTGAGCCTAATAGCAGTTCGTGCTGCTATAATTCTGTCTGCAGTATCTTCAGGCGCCGTGTTCAACATGACGTTAAGCGCCAGTATAGGTGTGGTTCCGAATGCTCAACAAATTCCTTCTCTAGTGAGTTCCACCAGGCAAGGACTCCGTGAAACAAGATAGGCTTAAATCTGATTTCATAGAACTGATGAATTATTTTGGACGAGGGACCTCCACTTTTACCGATTGCTCCCCTAGAGCAGTACAAGGCAATTAACGCCTTTCCTACCCCTACCTTAATGATAGGACAGCTTCCTATCCAGGATCAAGCCTAAGTACTTCACCCTGACTGAGAGCCGCAGACGAGCAACCCCACTCGAGGGAAGGGCCACAGTGGGTATATTGTAATTCCTGGTAAACAAGACCAGTTCCGCCTTGGTGGGATTTACTGCGAGGCCGCCCTTGAACGCCTACCTAGTTACCTGGTTCAGGTAACTTTGAGCCAGATCAAAAAGTGTGTCTAGAAATCGTACCTTAACCAAAAGTTCCACATCATCTACATAGGCGATCACCCAACGGCCCACTTTTTCCAGTCCCTCAGAAGGTTGTTTACAACAGAGAACCATTCCTTGGGGGTGCTCCCACTCCGCCATGACAGTTCTGTCACCAAGTAAGCTGTATATAAGCCTTATTGGGTTGGTTTGGGTGACATTGTTAAAGGCCCCCCTCTATATCGAGGAAGGCCGCTACTGCATAATCTTTTTTTTTGCGTGAAGGCTTCCTCTAACAACTTTACCAATGTGAGCATGTTGAGTTCTTGAAAAACACGTCACGAGGAATCGCGTTTCTTATGTACAGGTCTATCCAGTCTCTCTAGCATTTTTACAAAAACGAAGATGGACTGATAGGCCTAAAATCCCCAGGGGAAACATGAGAGCCTTTTCCGGGCTTCGGGATGAACGCAGTACTACCCAGCCAGCTTTGGGGATGTACTCGGTTCTCACGCAGTTTGCATAAATAGGAGCCAACCAATTGCACAACACCTCCAGAACCCTTTGTAGCTGCACAGGTATGATGCGATCGGTCCGTGGCGACTTGAAGGGTTTAAACGAATTTATCGACCAGACCATGTTACTATCGTCCAGAAAATCCGTGAAGTACAGGACATGAAGTACATAATTTTGCAAAGAAGTACATTTGCCTGTACTTCGAATTACGAAGTGAAAGAACCAAAAAAGAAGTACTGCACTCCCGAAAGAAGTACGGTTGGTCACATTAAGTGTAGTATGAGTATTAACTATAATAAAAGTATACTATAAAAAGTTTCAACTAAAACACACTTCGGGGGCTTTGCCATTGGTGTAGGAATTGGCTATTCGGCTGTTATTGTTTGAATGTACAAGCTGTGGATGGCGCTGTGTTCGATATCCGCCTCCCTAAAACGGTGCTTTATGTATGCGGCATACATGGCGAATAGCCTAAATGATTATTTTTTTTCTATATCGAGCCCTAACCGCCAAAATAACGTAAGCGAAATTTTCTTTAAATTTTCTTTTTGATGCAGAAATGCATCTAGATGCTCTAGGAATATTTCTGCATCAAAAAGAAAATTTTGACAAAAATGTCGCTTACGTTATTTTGGCGGTTAGGGCTCGATATATTCCTTTATCTAAATGAGGCATTACAAATTTTTTGGTCACTGTAAGAGCTTTTCCATCTCAATATACCTCTCAGACAGTTGACTTACCTACTCGTTTTAACTGAATATTTCAACTTGTCCATTTTAACAATTTTTTGTGTTCTTATTTTTGTCACCGGAAAGTTAAGAGAATTATTGTCAAAAAAAAAAAGAAAACAACAACTGTGGCAGTATGTAGCAGCCACCAAAATGCCTTGACTAATGCAAAATTTGCACTTGCCGCGGTAGAGCCGAAACGCGCAGAGTTTAGTGTAGCTATTTACTTCTCATCAAGCTGTGTAGAAACTTAAGACTACATATACATATATGTATGTACTTATTTCCCTTGTCATCTCAGTGGTAGTATACTCCTGCCACTGTTGTGCCACCGTTACTGTGGCAGGCTGCGCAGTTGCAGTAATTGGGGCATGCAATATCACTCTTGACATTATGATGCAACTTGCTTGAAGCGAATTAATTTCAACGCACGGCGCAGCAATTCTAGTAATTGCAACGGCAACATGATGACTTGATGGACGCGTGCCGTAGGCGTGTGTAAATATGTACAGGTACATGTATGTTGTGACTTTTTATACATATTTGCATGTGTACAACACAAACGATTTCCCAGCAAAAAATTTCGACTGCGCTTCCAAAGGTAATTGAAACTAAAACATTTGCCTTGGAATGAAAGGGGTTTCTATCGCTTTTTTAGTTCATCGCTGAAAAGGCAGATAGGAATATATCTGCGTATTTGCTTCTCAGTCGTAAAATGGTGGGGCGTTATCTACCATCACTTGTATGATTGTTTTTCTAAATTATTTCTGAAAGTGCTTTAGTTTCAAGAGGGTCTTCGGATCGGTACTCTAGATTTGTCTAGTAATACTGTACGATTCTGTTCTACTCCCCCTCTTCTAAGCTTTGGAATGGTAGGTTACGGTAACTATACTTTAGATTACCTTGCATGGTCCGGTACGCGTAGGGATGCAAACGATGCATCGATGTTTCTAAAACATCGATAACATCGGCCAAAAAACCGATGTTTACCATCGATATTTGAAAATTACTCAACATCGTAAAATTGGCGATATATCGATGTCAATTTTAACGATGTTTTAAACATCGACTTTAGTTTCGGTTCAAAATTGCCATTTCGTTCACATCTTTATGTTATATTCTTTGGGCTCTGTCACACGGTCAGTATTTATTGACGTGATCCAAGTATCGCGATATTTATTGACGGTGTAGTATGCAGTATTGATGGATCGTGATCCATATCGCAAAATTTCTAAAAATTTTGAAATCTGGATCGCGGATCGCTATACCGTCAATAAATATTGAACGTGTAGCTCTTTCAAAACGCGATCCATACATTTCTTTAGTACATCTTTTACTCTCATAATGTAAACATCGGCTCTGCCTTCACTCTCGGGGCTTAAAATCTTTCAAAACAAATTGAACAAATCTTAAAATAATTGTCATAAATAATAAATGCATTATCTGTAAATTATACGTACAAAATAAAAATATTTTCTTGCGTCATAATAAGCGTTCAGCAAAAAAAAATATGCAAATACTGACGCGCTAAATATTGAACATGTAGCATTCGTGCGCGATCCATCAATCCATCAATATGGATCGCGATCCAAATATCGTGATAATTACTGACCGTGGGACAGAGCCCTTTGGGCAAGCGTACTACGGGTGATGGCAGCCCTGCACTTAATAAAAGCAATTGGCAACGTTGAACATAGGCGATTTCCATGACGTAGTTACAGTATTTCAACACGACTTAAGGTGCGTGTAAGTATTATCTGCGCGTAAACAGCAAATCTATTATGACATTGGAAGGAAATCTAATTAAATTCAAAAAACCACCCATTGAAATGTTAACAGTGTAACAGTTTAGATGGACACTAGGTTTTTCTTAAAATTTTAACAAGCATTAAGTCAGTTCCAGGTATTTCAGGATTTGCAGGTTTTACAGGTAAAGCGGTTTTCGCCATTAATAAACCTTATGGAAGGTGGCGTACGTTAACAGCTTCCTGTAAAAACCTGCAAATCATGAAGTACCTGTAACATACTTATTAAAAAAGAGAAACATCGGAAAATATCGATGTATCGATAGTTTTGGAGCGATTTTTTTCGGCATCGATGTTAGTGTTTACGATACATCGAAATATCGATGTATCGATGTTGGCTCTGAAAATTTGCATCCCTAGGTACGCGAAAGTATAGCTCCAGAACAAGTTGCTCTGTAAAAATCCCTGCACCTACACAGCATTCATTCTTTCATCCGTCTGTAAAGACAGCTGGGTAGTATGCCCTCTAAGGACTGAGTGTCTCCCCGAATCCATTGTGTTTGATCTAAATTCTTGATACTTGAAATAGCATTCAATTAACTAAGGCTGGTAATGTGCTTAAATGGCTTTTCCTCGCAGAAACCTGACGCAGGTAATTTTATTGCGCTATTAGCAGCTGAATTTTCAATGAAGTTTTTAAACGACGCATGCCTAGATAGAGCTGACCAATATAAAAGAGTGTATAAGAAAGTATGTGTCGGAATATGCTTCAGTCCTTATTTATTATCTAGCACATAAAGGAAAATATAAGGATAAACATAAAGATAAAAATAAAGATGAAGATGAAGATCAAGATCAAGAACAAGAACAAGAACAAGATCAAGATCAAGCTCAAGATCAAGATCAAAATGAAGATCAAAATCAAGACCAAGATCAAGATCAGGATAAAGATAAAGATAAAGATTAGCATTAAGATAAAGTTAAGAAGCGAGATTGAGATTAAAACTAAGATCAATTTTTTAAATCAGAATAAGTAACGTAACAATCGGCGTAGCCAGAATGAAATTTAGGGCGGCGGGGCTCGACCCTATTCAGCTGGCATTTCAGGGTACTATTTTATATATATATAAGGAAAATTTTAAAGTTAGGGGGTAGGGGCTCGAGCACCCCCCTGCCCCTACCTGGCTACGCACATGAACGTAAGCAATCTATTGAAAAAAAAACTAAAATTCGTGCAAAACAATTCACAGTTAAATATATTAGAAAATATCTACATTGCACACTTCTTATTTTCTAGAACTGTCGCTAATAAATTTCACTTCCTACGCTCCGTACGCGTACACGCGTTTAGTTTTTTTGCTGGGTTCTTGTTTGCCCTTATGTTTGCGTGCCTGCGCGGGTGAAGCAGGTTAAAAGTCACTTAACTGTGGCGTGTGCTTGTACATACATACATGCATACATACATATGTACGTATGAGATGAGCGCATATTACCCCGCTTCTTGCCTATGCGTGTTTGTCCTTCTGCCCTTCTACCCTTCTCTAAGGTCAAAATTGAGAAAACAGAAAGACAAAGTCTAAGCGAACTGCAGCAACAACACTTTCGTTACAAACACATCACCTGCTGTCACTACAACTACCAGCATTATCATCACAACAGCCTTGCTATGTAGCGGGGAAGGGGTGGTTAGCTCATTCTACGGTTGTTGCGGTCGCTAGTCATTCTTTTTTGCTTTTGCTGCGTTTAAACTTTTTTTGTGCATCAAAATTTCACTTTTTCCCACATTTAATAATGTCAAGTTGTTGCTCAGCGAGCGTGTAATGCTGATGCAAAATACATCAGGCAGGTAGTCGGCAATTATGCCTGTTTGCCGCTGCGTTGGCATTAAGCTACCTTAGCTCAAATGTGAAAAGCAAAGAAAAAAAAAAACGAAATTGAAATGAAAAATTTGTTGTACACGTTACGCTGTTTCCGTTTTCCTTCCCAAAGTGTTGCGTAGAAAATGTTAATTTGCAGCATCGCGACAAGTGGTGCTGGAAAGTGCAACAACAAAAGGTAAGCCCAGCCGTCACCACACGCCTAAAAATGGCAAGCGCTGTGGCGCAGAAAAGTTCTCTTGAGATGTCAACCTGGCAGGAGACTGATAGTAAAAGCAACGAACCGTGTGCCTGCTTCTAACTACATACATATGTACATATGTATCTATGTATATAGGCACGTATATATGCATGCATGCGAGAGTGCAGCATGTGACGAGCGGTTGCATGTGTAAAGGTGCGTATTATGACTTAATCACATGCCAACATGTTGGCAATTTCAACGTAAATTGCTGCACTGAGGTCCCACCACTGCAAGCTGCTCATTACAACTTAAAAATACACATTCCCACCAGTTTATGCTCGTAAACTTACAGATGGTTGCATGTGCATATATGTAAATAAATTTTGGTTTTTCATCAATCCATGTGTGCAAATAAATAGACCTATGACCAAAATAGTAGAAATGCGCAATTTTTACTAGTTTTGAACATTTTTATTTGCTTGTTAAAAGTTGTTGAAAAATCCTGTTGATTTTTGATAATTGTCCTTTGTTAACCGCCACCGATTTCACTAAAACTTGACATGTGCTCTAAATTTTCTTAGGAACAGGGAGTTATGAAACATGGATACCTTTAACGTCTGTCAAATATATCGACTCAATCATTAAAAGTGCTGGAATTTATACTTAACAAGTAATCTTTAGCAAAAAAAAACAGACTTAAAAAAATATATATATGTATATATATTTCATGATCCAATGATCGGATCTAAACCAGATTAGTACGGGACCACCTCTGAAACACTACCTTTCCGATGCAAAAATCGAAATTATCGAAATCGGTTGACGTGGTCCAAAGTTATGCGGTAATATAAAAAAATAAAATCCGACGAACTGATAACCTCCTCTTTTTTTGAAAGTCGGTTAAAAATTACATTGGTGAAAATATTCTAAATTCTCTCACTTTTTGGGGCGAATTTTCCCTGTGTTAATGAGTTATTTTATTGAAAATTTAGCCTTCCCCTTCTTATCATATTCCCAATGAATTCGCTAGTTTTCAACTAATACTTCTTTGCTGGGAAACTATCAATCTCTGTTTGAAATTTGCGTCATAATTGTTAATGTTTTCAGTTGACTGCCATCAGGATTGGGTGGCATCGGCGTTTCGTAACATGAAAATATGTATATTGGTATTTTACTTTGAAATAGATAGATACGTATGTATGTATGTAGGTAAACAAATTCCCAATTTGGGCCATGCCAGCGAAATGAGATGAGTTTCTACTAATTTTGTAAATGAATATGCAATGCAGTGACTGTGAGAGTGTGATGAGTTTGGCATTGCAAATATTTAATTATGTAAAAAATTGTTCATTTGGAAACCATCGAAGTAGAAACCTCAAACGAGCGGTCGCTTGGCATAATTATAACTTTTTTAAATTTAATTAATTAGAAGAAACACAGTTAATATTTAATTTTAAACCAACTTCACAAAAAGGAGAAGCTTATCTATTCGTCGGAATATTGATTATTATACCGATAACAATATCGATTATTATATCGATAACATTATCGATTTTTACCACTTCACTTCTATTCACTTTTTTCTTAATCCTTATCATTTATTCCTTCATCATCACATTTATCTTTATTTTAAAGTCTAATTTTGAATTCGATGTAATATAAATCAAGTGCGAAAACAATTCAAATTGAACAGGTTGCAACAACAACTATACACAAATACAGAAATTTTCAAATAACGGGTTTGGCCGTAATTTTAAACCTTTCCAATGATGTTCTTGGTTTTGAAATTGGTTCGATAGAATCGCCAAACGAACGGCCACGAAACTTATGTTAGCGTATTAATATATAGACTAGTGAACCTGCATGGCGTTAAAACGCCCAAAACTTGATTTCAAAAACTTCGAAAATTTTCCGAATGTTAGTCAGAGTTATAAGAGCTCCGAGTGCCAGTGAAGAGCAGTCTGGCATAGTGCATGTTTTTAATTTCATCAAATTTCAAATCACCCTTTACCGATGAAAAAAGTTCTTAATTAAAAAAAAAATAAAAACTTTACCACCCATCTACAGGTAAGGTCTTTAATTTGACCTCTCATATTTGAAATTCCATTTCAAATGTATTCCCAAACTAAAATCTTCTTAAATCTCTTTCGTCTGACAGTGTGATATATATGTATTTCAATAAACTAATGAACAAATTTGAATTTGATTGTTCGAACAAATGGCAACCCTGCTACATAAAGGAATAATTTGAATGTATCTTTTAACCACGTGGCAACCCTCTCCAAACGTTCCAAATGGTCAAACTAAAAATTTCTTAACATTCTTTCGTTTGACTACGGTATTTTTATATTTCATATACTTTTTGTATTAGTTAATTGAGTTAGACCTTTCGAACAGGTGACAGCCCTCTTCAAAAGTATTTTCAAGCTCCTTCACCTGACATTGCTATGCATATTGTAATTAACTGATGAATTGAGTGGAATTTGATTTATTAAACATGTGGCAACCACGCAAAGTACAATTTAAAAATAAAAGTTTTTCAAACCCCCTTCGATTGATATCCATATTTTAATAATTCATTAAACATATTAAATAATTTGAATTTAACTTTTTAAACAGATGGCCACCCTCTTCCAACACCTCAAAAATATTCTTAGCGTTCAAACTAAAGCTTTCTTAACACTCCTTTGTTTGACATCCATATTTTGATGTTTCATATAACTTGTGTATAAGTAAACTAAATTCTACATTTCAAGCAGGTGGCAACCCTCTTCAAAATATTTTTTTAAACTACTACTTTCTAGAAACCCCTTTGGTTTGGTACCCATATGGTGATACATATTTTTCATACCTAATATGGTTTTTTAAACAGGTGGCAACCCTCCTATAGTTCAACTAAGAAACAAAGCTTTTCAAAACCATTTCGGTTAATATCCAGTTTGTAATAATTGAATTATTTTTTTATAATTTGAATATAATTTTTTAAAAGGTGGCAACTTTTTTTAAAAAAGTAAAATTTTATTGTATATAGAGTCTAATTTTAATGTACATAGAGTTTAATTTGGCACCTCATTTTGGAAAATCGAACACGGTGCGGATATGATGCCATTAATTTTTAAATAATTTGAATTTAATTGTTCAACAGGTGGCAACTCTTTTCCAAAAAAAAACCAATTTGCACATATACAGGCCAAGCGCTTTAATTTGACAGCCCATTTTTGAAAATAGAGCAAACGGTGCAGATCTTTCTGCGGTAATACTGACTTTGTGCTCCAAACAAAGAGCGTATACACAATTCAGCTCGCGTTTACTTGTGATAGTGATCACATCTGCTCATATACACTCCTCGTCATTTGAATTGTACACCCTTTCAATCCTTAGTATTTACAGTTTTTCCTTTTGCTTATTTAATACTAACTTTTACCCGCGGGTTTCAACCCAAGTCAGAAGGAATTAACGGGGTCATGTGACTTGTTGTTCCGAAGTTATGGCTGATGAAAAATTCCAAGCCTATGCTAAGTACTACGCCTCCTTTTACAAACTCATTTATATAAACCTTAAGATAAGCATCTACCATAGATACGTTTGCATACCAAATTCCAAGTTCCGGTTCCAAGTACGGTTCCGAAGTTAGAGCTGATTAAATAATTCACGCCTATGGGAGGTGTCACGGCCCCTTTTCCAATAGCGCCCATATTTTGCCATGAGTATGGAATTAATTTTATTTATCTCAACAGCAAGTTCCAATACTCTACCACACATATTTCAAGAGATATACAACATTAAAATTTTACTTAGTATAGGAGGTGCCGCGCCCTCTTTTCCAGTATTGCCCATTTTTCTCTATGCCTATAACCTTCTACGGGTAAATGCACTTTTAAAATTTTTTACAAATTTAGACTTAAAAGAAAATTTCTTTTCCATTTCTTGGACAGCATTTTATATGATTTTTTCGTTTTTCTTAAGAGCGGGAAACAGTTCTTAAAAAAGGTCAACATAGGAGTGTGCCATGCTAATGACCTGCAGTGAATAAGTTAATAATATTTTTAGAAAAATTTCCGATGTGCAGTTATGTAGCCCATTCAATTACAGTGTAATAAAGTGCAAGTTTCAAGTGACTCTAAAATAGCCCTGATTTTTTATTTATTTTTATTTTTTATAGACGGTGCTGCGCATTTTATTCCGTATAAAAATTTTGTCGAGCATAGTTTGTATGAGAGAAAATGCGCAGCACCTTCACCAAAAAGATTTTATGCTCTCACCCCCTAGGACTATTCTATATCGAAAAAAAGTATACCCCTTTTTTTATTTTGAAATCAAAAAATATTTAGAGGTCGCTCAAGGCGCTCAAAGTTTTCCACGTATTTTGTATGGGGAAAAAAGAAGTTTTCGTGGAAATGGTGTGGAATTTTTGAAAATCAATATTTTCTCTTCAACAGATTCCCAGTAATAAAACCCAATTATTTTCTTTAACAATTTTAACTATATTTTATAGGACCGCCAAAATGGGAGGATAAATAAAAAATCATCATTCTTAAAAAATGGTTAAATAAATAATTGAATATTGTTATTGGAAGTCTCCTGAAGAGAACCAGAGTTTTCCGATCGAAAAATATTGGCTTTCAAGAATTCCATACCATTTCCTTGAAAAGTTGTTTTTTCCCATACAAACTACATGGAAAAGTTGGAGCGCTTTGAGCGACCTCCAAATATTTTTTGATTTCAAAACCAAAAAATAGGTGTATACTTTTTTCGATATAGAACAATCCTAGAGGGTGAGAGCATTAAAATTCCGTGTTTACTTATTTTGGACCACCCTTATGCTCATACATGCATACATACGTACATATGCGAACATTCTCGCACTTGGAACTTATGCTCTTTCAGCTATTTTTATTTCCAATCGCTTAGCACAACAATTCTTTTTTACTCTGCATTTTTAAAGCACATTTCTACATTTTCCCACTTTCACTTTTAAACTATGTTCACATATCAATATTATCACGATCAAAGCTCGTTTTTTAATCACCCCGTTTACACAAGCAAATCTCAGGTTATCAGCCGTCAAATTTGTTGTGCTTGTTATTCTCACATCTCAAGGAAAAGTTATGTTTCTTTTCTGTGCCACCGTGATCACGTTTTTATGCTATAATAAGCAATATAAATATATTATAACTTAACATTTTATTAAAAATACCTTTACAAACCTCCTTTCCTTGCTAGCGTACATTTTTGTTTACTTTTACATTTGGCATTTCTCCTCTTTTTTGCAAAAACAATCGATAAAACTAGGATGGACACCGAAAAGTTATCGGTTTAATCTGAGATTATTTTATAATTACAGATTAACAAGGGACGAATTTTATATGGCTAATCTCTTGTTATAATTACATATTAGGGTGTTAAGCTCGAAAATGAGGATAATGTAGTTATATGTTAACCTAGTATTACACTTTTATTCTACAAAACTATTGGCGAAGCATTACTAATTGCAAAAACTAATTAAATCACAAACAATTTGTAATTAAATATCAACCAACTTGACCGAACGCGTGCCGACGCCCACAACAGTAATTTGACACGACAGCAACCGATTTGCATTTGAGTTGCCGATCATAGAGAAAGCAGCGCTGTTGGGGAGTATGCGACTGTGACGCAGCCACCCAGGTACCTGTAGGAGTGTGAGTGTACATATGTATGTTTGTACGTGTTACTGAGAGGAGCATAGCAGTTAGAAAAATGTTATGTATGTACACACAAACCTGTTGAAAAATAAAAATAGAGCAACAAAATATCATGCGAATAATTTTGAAGAAGCTACGAAGAGGAGTTGAGAAGTATTGCAGAAGCAAACAATACTCGGTGATTCCAGTGCGAGATAATTCAGTATTAAATCGGAAGTGGTTGTGTTTGTTTTAAAATTATTGCTGAGTCGCGCTCGATCGGTGAATCTATTTGTGCGTAATAAGCGATGATTTGTGGTAAATTAACTGATGCAAAATATTTGAAAAGTGTTGTGTTGTTTTATAAATTGAATCGTGATGAAGTGAAATGTGTGGTTTAACCAAAATGAAAGAAAAATGTACATTAAAAATGTGTGTGGTCAAGGCTTCGGAAGTCAATTGTAAATTAGAGAAAGAGAATCCCTTCGCTAGCACAACAACGAACTCCAAAAAATGTGTGCAGTAAAAAGGTGAGTACATATTTTGTTCTTAATATTTTTGTACTTTAGTAATCCGTTGCATTACTTTTGCATTAAGACGTAAACATTGTACGTTAAAGCGCAGTTAGTCAGCGACGTAGTGTAAACGTAGGTTGACGTACGTAGCAGCATATCAAATTTACTGTTGATAGAGAGAGAGAGAGAAGCAACAGCAACGTCAACGCCATGCGGTGGTTTTCGTTAACACGCGAATCCCATAAGGTAGATCGTGTCTGCGTCAACCTACGTCTATGCTACGTCGTTGACTGTTTGAGCTTTTAACGTGTCAGCTGACATGATCAAACTTATGAGAGCGCCATGTAAATGAAAACTCACCACCGTGTACGTGCGATGGTTACGCAAGACGTATACTGGTTCCCTCTCTCTCTATCAACAGTAAATTTTGTATGTTGCTACGTCAAACATACACGGCATACGTACACGTCGGTGACGGCTAGCGCCTTTAGGGGTAAGAGCGTGGTAACCCAAGAACGTGTACGTAACGTAGCGTAGAAGTACGGGGACACATGACAAATTTCCTGTCGATAGAAAGAGAGAGAAGCAACATCTACGTTACGGTCATGCGGTGATGAGTTCTTGTTAGCACGCAGCTCCCATAAGATAGATCGTGTCAACTGAGACGTTCCCCGTTTTTGTGTCCGTGGGTAACTGCGCTTTATGAAAAGACTTTAAATAATGGGCCTCATGCATAAAATGTGAGCTTAAGCTTAGACTCCATTTTGCACTGATGAGGTGAGCTCAAGCTAAAAAAATTTGTACTGAAGATCGAGTCGGAGCTTAAGCGCACTTTTTATGCATGAAGCACAATGTCCTCAGATTTTGAAACCAAAATGGGCATACATACATACTAGGGATGTAAATTTTTCGGCTTTTTCCGATCCCAAGATTTTCTGGATGGCGTTTTCACAATCCCGGGATCCCGGGATTAGTCCCGATATAGAAATTCATTGCTTTTCAACAACTTGAATGGAAAAAAATGCTTCTATATTGTTTGCGAAGCTCTCCTACCATGAAATAAATAATAAATAAATGCGGTTGAAACCTACTTTTTTATTTAAAGTGGCGTTTATATTTTTTCTCTCTGACCGCAGGCTTTATTTTGAAGGACTTTGTAATTTCAAAGATAGAATTGTTAAAAAAAATTCAATGCAATGTAGAATTAAAATATGGGTAACAAATGAAATAGGAAATTTCTTTAGAACTTAAAAAATTCAATTTTTTTTGGATTCACAAAGACGAATAGGTAATTTGTAAGCTGAAAAAGTTAGAGGAACGAAATACGAGGATGTTATCGAGTTTATATATGCCGTTAGCATATAATTTTTTCAAAAACAAATATTGAGAAATTTCAAGGTTAAAATTTTAAAATGACATTTTCCATATTTACCAGCCCTTCTGCACCAGAAACTTGAATCTGTTTAAATTCTACAGGATTTCATCATTAATTTTATACCCATACTTCTTCTCTAAGCAGATTTTTTTTTAAATCATTTTTAAATTACTGACGTCAGAGTGAAAAATTAAAAACGCAATTTTGCTATATTTGGCCCAGGGTTTTGCGACTATATTGATATTTGTGTTTAAAATTTACTATCGCGCGGAGTTATATGTATAATGGGATAGATATTTATAAAAAAATATTAATTATTAAATAAAAAAGAAATATAGCCATATATATAAAAAACATTTAACCAGAATTTAGCTGCTATTATAAACTGCCACATGTGCTTAAAATTTAACTAATTTTCTTAAGTTTTAATTAAATTTTTTTATTTTAAATACGTACGTGTGTATTTGTGTGTGTGTGTGCGCATTTGTAATACACAGCAATCACGACGTGTAATTTGAAGATTTTAAGGTCATTTTTATTAATTAACTCACCAAGCGGTAAATGCATGCATACATACATACATACGTACCATGTTAGCATAAAACAAGTATGAAAAACGGCAGATAGAATTAAATAAAACGCAGCTGCACTGAAAATAGCCTTAAGTGAAGTCATCGTGCGGTGAAGCGTTGGAAAATTGCGACATGCTATTTGCAAACTTTTTTTTTATTTATTTTTAACCTGTGGCTGAAATCGTTTTTTGCTGAGTGTATGGGGCTTAGCTTTTCTACTTTTACTTTTCATGTAGTTTACCTATTTTATTCAAATGTATTTTTTTTTGCGTTTTCCTACTATTTTATGTAAAGTGGGAGCCACATGCCAGCCAGCGGTGGTACACGTATGCCTGGCTACGCGGCTGAGTTTATTCATTTATACGAGTATGGATGTGTGCAGTTAAATTAGTAAATGTCCGTTGCTGTGCATATGCATGTAAGCATCCCAGTAGAAATCGGTTGTATGCATTCTTGCAGGATGCTTGCTATATGAGTGAATTAGTGTGAACAATTCATGCGTAGTCATGAATTTCCACGAATAAATTCAAATTCTAGCGAATTGCAAGCGAATGTACGTTGTCGTTGTTTTAAGTACATTTCTTGATAAATTTGAAGTGGAATTTTTGTAATATTTTCAGTCTTGTACAAAACTTTTAGTGAACGGACGTGTTGTGCGATACTATTTTCAGCACAAACGGGCTTTTACAAGATATGTATTTGCATATGTAAGTGCTACATGTTTGTATGTCCCCGTATATTAAAATGTATCAGAAAAGTAGCATTTACATATGGGGATCTTGTAAGAATGCTTTAATACTGTTCCATTAATGCATTTTTGTATGTTTGAAACATTAATACAGCCATATGCATACAGCAGTAGTCCAAGTGTATGATTAAGGTACGCATACGCTCTGAGAAACCACGCGTGTGCTCATGCCACCAACAGCGATGTTGTATGCTTAAGATTTCTACTGGGATGTAAGGGTGCGCGCGTGTGTGTGTACAAATGTATTTTATGCAAATGCCAGTAGTCTGTTTATAAAGTGTTTGCACATTTTTATTTGGCACTGCACTGCAAGCCTTAATTTCATTTGTAATTTAGCATTTTCGCTTTTTTGTTACAAAATTTACATTAAAAGATTCGTACTAAATACAAGCTTTGCTCACGCTGACGATTGCTGTGTTTTCATTACCAACTGTTGGTTTTTGTTCTGTCGGGGATTTCTTCATTAAAATTCACATTTATTTTGCGACGACGTCAGGTGGTTGTTGTTGCTGTTGTGCCAATGGCTTTTTCGGTTCCCGTGCGCCAAGTATAAACCTTAATGAGCATGCATACATACATACATATATATACTATATAAGTACATTTGCACATACATATGTTTATGCAAGCAAGCGCACCCAGATATACATATGTAGTTCTGTGGAAATTTACGGCCATCGCACAGTGGTGCCAAACTGGAATGTGCTATTCAAAATAGTTCAGAACCTGATGCACTCAACGCCTTGGTTGCAATACCTCCTTTCCTATGTATTAGGAAAAGGAGCAACCACAGCGGCATGGAGTATCCTGAATACCTCCGACCTGAAAATCGGAAATATGACGGCTCGTATGAAGGTCATAATTAAATTCGCTAATGGTTCCATATTGAAATTTGAGGTAAACATTAAAGATCGAGGCTTGGTACATATGTAGATGGATCTAAACTTGAAAATGCTATAACTGGGGCTCGTGTATTTGGGCCGAACTTCAAAAAACCGATACCAATGGGTAGTCACCCCACCATTTTCCAGCGCAAATTCATGCAATGGATATTTGTGGCAGTCCTGGCCTTAGAAGCGGCACATTAACGAAATATTTCTGCATTATATCGGACAGTCAGGCAGCCCTACTGGCCCTGAAGTCCCTAAAAATAAGTTCTCAGCTAGTATATGATTGCCTCTATGTCCTAAATGCTCTTGGAGCCAATATTACGATTTTATTAGGATGGATACCGGGGCACGAGGGACATGATGGCAATGAGGAGGCTGACTGCCTAGCGTAACCGGGAGCTGCCGCAGTATTTTATTGTTCGGAACCCTTTTGTGGGCTCACCAAAGCACACATAAAGGGGACCAGGAATAGCTGGGTAGACAAAATGTTAAACCAAGCATTGGATGGAATGTCCAGGGAAGAGAAAAGCCAAACAATTTATCTGGCAGGGAGGACCTCAAAAATCTCACTGGGTACTACATGGGACACTGCTTCCTTTACAACCACCTCAGTAAAATTATTCTCTCAGAAACAACCGTATGCCACTTTTGTGAGCCGTACGAAGAAAGGCCGGAACACATTTTTTTTGTGAATGTGACACTCTCGCTAGGCGAAGACTTGTTGGTGATACCCTTAATCCATTTCAAATTTGGAACAAAACGCACCTAGAATTGCGTTGCTGTATTAAAAGGAATCCTATATAGGGCGGAGGGCAAATAGATCACTTTAGAGGTCGCGGTGATACTGCAAAACGTTCTATGTCACTTATTACCTCTGGTGCTTGATTGATCTGTTATCTGTATCTGATCGCTTTTGGTAATCGTTCTTCTTCATCAGCCAAAGGTAGATAGTTTTATCATTCGGTTATTAGGGTGTGCCGATTCGAAGATGCATTCCGCTGCAAGTAAGACCATCTAAGTGCCAAGGGTACAAATAGACAAAGACCGTTTTACAGTATCACCGACGATATGGCCCATAATAATAATAAGAGTCCATAACCTTAATTTTTCTAATCTAATCTATTTCTAATCTAATCTAATTTTTCAGCTCATTTGTTTAATTTAAATTGCTTCTGTGTGTTCACGATTTGTTTAGAACTATTTCGATATAAAATAAAAAACAAAACCGACTACAATTCTCATATACAAATTTAAGATTATCGTTAATTTAAACCAAATTAATATGCGACCACCTGTGAGGTAACACCTTTACAAAATTATAGAAATCGGGCATAGTTTTGCGAATATATTAATTTTTTATGTGTAAAATTTACTGTCGCACGGTGTTATATAAACAAAACTTAGATACAAAAAAAATTTGTTTTTAGGTTTCATAAATTTAAAAATTCGGTAACTTTAGAAATAGACCGGAGTATCCATTGTAAAACTACACTAGAACCATTTTTGTAACTATAATAGTTTTTGGGATATTATCGTTGTTTTTCTACAACATTTTTTTTTATTAAAATTGGGCTCAAGCTCAAAAAATTGTTGAATTAAATTTTTCTTTGATAAAATAAAAGCTCTGACCAAAATTCATCCAAATAAAAATGGCCGCTTCCAACCATTCATTAGTCATTAAACGGATCTAAACCAAATTAGTATGGGACCACCTCAGAAAAACCAGCTTGCCTTAAAAAAAAGAATTAAAGAAATCGGTTAATGTGGTCCAGGGTTATGCGGTAACACACATAAAAAAAATATTCCGACGAATTCATAACCTCCTTTTTTTGAATTCGGTTTAAAAATTAGGATCCACAATTCTCTTCAACATTTTTATTAGCTTTCGTTAAAAAAAAAAAAAATCGATTAAAAAATGAGAGTCCCGTACTATTTTGGACAGTAAATTCCAGTTTGGCACCACTGCCGCTCGAGTGTTGTTGTTGTTTGCATCCATGCGTCCACGTTTTTATTCAGCTTTTGGAATATTGAAATAATTTATTTGGCCACTTTTTTGCGGCAATCGGCAGGAACACAATGAAAATTGTAATTAAAATCAACAGTTACTATACAAATGTAAAGTAATTATGTCATTATAATGCGATTTTGTTCGGGGCTACTTTGATGTTGCAGCAAAAATGTTACGTATACGCCTAGCCATGGTGATTGCCCATTACGCAATTTAATGTTGTGTGTAATTTACTTAGTAGTTGTTGGCAGTGGTAGGGCTTCTCATTTTCTCTGTCCATCTCTTTCTGCTTAGTTTGGCCGTCCTTCTCGCATAATTCTTCATCACCAACATTCTACCACACCCCGCCTCCTACCCTATTTACCCATATCAGTTACGCAATTTGTCTCCGACATGACTGCTTTGGTTCATTTTTTCTTTACGTTTCCTTTAATTCTTCGCAAAGCAACAACAATGTCTTCATCTGTCGCAATGCCGCAATACATCGTCTGTCCAGTCGTATCATAAATTAAGAAATTTCATACCGTTACGTAAATTACCTGCTCGTAAAAATAGAAAAAAAAAAAAACAGAGTGGCTCCATTCGAGTCTAAGGCATAAGCGTAGATAATGCGCGTTAAGGCAGCAACAAATTAACGCCTCTTATTTGCGCGATAACAGAAATTAATGAATGAAAAGAAAATAATAAAAAGTGTGCCGTTAGACATTTTTTTTTTTGTAGTAGACGCAAAATGTCGCTAAGGGAAATCACCAATGTGGCCAGGGGACGCTGACGCTGACGTCTTTTTAGGTTCGTTTACAGCAGTTATGGGCGTAAGTTTGGTTTTTGGTGAGTGTGCAAGTACAATGCTTAAATAACTGCTAAAAGTAAATAAATGCCAAACCAAATAAAACAAATTTATGTAGCAACAACTTTTTAAGCCGAAAAGTCTACCAAGGTGCTGACCCAGAAATAAAAATTAGATTAAGTGTGATTAAAACTGGGCATAAACAGTTAAAGTGCCTTCCTATTGGCGCGCTCATTTACTCACTTAGCGCCACGTTAGCGTCTTTGTTAGTGCCACCACAGAACTTTTAGCTATTTATAAGTACTATCTAAAAATAAGTACGCACTCAAGTACGAGTTATTTGTGAAGGAGTCGCTTTGGCTGCCCCTGGAGGAACATTTGCGGTCGGCTGCTGGCAAACATTTTACTATAAAATTTTTTTAGCTTTTGCTTTGCCTCTCTGGTTTTATTTTTTCATAATGCGTTTTTTTTTTTTTAATTTACTCACTCTTACTTTACTCGTGTTGCAGATTGTTTGCTGGCTGCTTCTGCCTCTTGGTATTTTTTTCTGGGTTCTAACTTCTGGTCATGTGATTTCTGCGCTTGTTTCTTGATTTGCATAAGAAATAGATATTTTACTTTTAAATGAGCTGCAAAAATTATTGGGTGGTGTAAATTAAAGTAGGAAATTTATTGAAATGGTAGCATACAACTGGCTGTTAAGTTTTTTTTTTGACTGCAGGATGCTTATTTATTGCGACTGTCAAATAAAAAGGTCAAAGATAAGTTAAGTCTTCGGCTGGCAAGTTCATAGACCCCTTTAGTGTATCTAGTAAAAGTGGTATGATCTCTCTCTCTATCTATCTTTGTTGACATATTGGGGGTTGGGAGGGGGCTTTGGAATGTGGTGACGTTCGTGAAGAGAAACACTCCTGGGTACTGCTTTACCTACATTGCAGCATATTTACAACCTCGTATTTTTACTTAATGCTAAAAGTGTATGTAATGTATGTAAGTGGTGCGAGAACCAACTATGAAAACATGAGAAATAGGCTGGAATCGTCAAGGGCAACAAATTGGCGAGTCACCGATTCATTGCAGTGGTGACAAATCGGCAACATAATTTTTTTCATGTTAATTTTGAAATAATTCCGTCATCAAAAATACCCAATCTAATCACTTTCGCGTCAACAGTATTATCCAAAAGCATCTAATTTATGTTAAAGATGGGACTTAAAAAATAGGAAGGCCCATGGCGAGAGAAAGGATCAATTCGGTTTTTAAGTTCCATTTTTGTATACAAAAAATAAATGAAATATTAAAAAGAATAAAATTATTCCAAATATCACCTGTAGCAATAAAAATGCGACGAGAAAACGACTCATTCAGGTAAAAAGAAAATGACTCGCCCAGGCGAGTTGCCTTTGACGGACGTTTTAGAGCGATACGATGACGATATTACCGGCAATAATTTTGTTACGTTTTCTACTTGCCAAGGCAATTATGGCTAAGATAGTAAAAAGTCTTAGGAAAAAGTTCTCTCATTCTCCACTCGTGGTGAAAATCTATTTTTGGAGAAAGTACTTGTATGTCATTTAGCTTGCGTCGCTCCAACAGTTGCAATGGCAGAGTGAAAAAAGCACAGATATACGAGTTAGCGTCTGGGTCAGCGGTTTTTAAATTTTTTTTAAAATATTTTTTTCTATAATAATTTTTTTTTTTGGAATTTTTAGATTTTATATATAGATAAATATATTTCAATTAGTATTTAGAAACTTATTTTTTTTTCATTTCTTATTTTTTTCTCTTTTAATTTTTTGATGTTCTTTTAGAAAGAAGAATATTTTTTTTAATTCCATTTAATTTTAAGGAACTTGTGTTATTTATTCTTTTTCAAATATTTTTTGTGTTTCATTTTCTTTCAATTTCTTAATTTTTTAAGGAAAATATGTTTTTATTTCATTGAATTTTTGGGATCTTATTTTATTTTCTTTTAAGTTTTAGATTTTGTTTTAAGAATAAAAATATTTATTTTTTACTGTTTTAACTTTTAAGTATTATTTTCTTCTTTTCTGATTTAATTTTTTTACGGGATAAATTTTTAATTTTTTTGTTAAAAAAATATATTTTTTTAATATATTTTTTTTACACAATATATTTTCATTTAATTTTCTTTTATTTACTAGTTTCTTTTTAATTTAATTTAATTTTCAAAAAGCTTGCTTGCTAAAAGGCCAATAGCATAACGCTAAGACCTACTCGTAAGCAGATCTCTCAATTAGTCTTTCGAAAGACAGTGAAGAGCTTTCAAGGTAATTGCCAGAATTGACAATTGTCCTACGAAAGGCTTTTAGCCACTTGCAGTTTATTATACTAAAATTTTACAATCTATCAAAGTGCATACCCAAAGTTTTTTTTTTAATTTAGAACAAAAAATTTTTAGTTTTGGTGAGTTTTTTTTTATAACATTTCGAATTTTGCTTGTAATTTTTCGTTTTGGGGAAACCCTGCAATGTTTTCAGCTAGTTTTTATTAAGTAGAATTTATTAAGTGGAACAGGAGAATAGAGTTTCTTCAAAATTGCTACCTTTTCCGCAATTTTCACTAAAATATTTGGCATGGACGTATAAAAATTAAAAAAAAAAGAAATGAGTTCAACTGGTATCTTGCTAATTTTATAAGATTTCATAAAAAAAAATTAATAACATTTGTTAAAACAAAAAGCCTCCAGTGAATTATGGCCATTAAATTCCAGTTTTTAACCACTGTGCAATGGTGCACAGCGCTTAACGCCATAAACACGCAGTTAACTCGCAGCCTTAAGCGATTCGATCCGTGAATCGATCCAAAAAAATAGAGAATCGAAATTCGATTTTTTCTCAATTGATGCTTATAACATTGCATTAGAAAATCTAGAAAATTTTAATCAAATTTGAATTTGAGACTAGTACAAAAAATTAACGGGGCTTGGATATTGCATCTAATTTAGAGTATTTGCGATTGTTTATTTAACAAAAAAATAGCCAAAGCGCAAATTGGAGCAAAATGATATTGGAAAAAAATGATAAGCATTTCAAAGCCATACAAGTGAGCGGCAGTGTATAAGTTAATAAAATTTTCTAGAAAAATTTCGGGTATGCAGTTAGTAGCCCATTTAATTTTAGTATAACAAAGTGCAAGCTGCGATTTATTTTTTGACGATTTCTTCCTACAACGATAATTTTTATTTCGATTCGAATCGATTCAAAGATCGATTTTTTTTATTTCGATCTGAGGCCTTCTCTCTGGCACAGATGCTCAAATGTGCAACAGCGATTTATTTGAGTGGTCGACGATTGCCTGTATCATTTCGATATCAGCCATCGAAACCAGAAGAGATTAATATGGAGCTCCTGAGCCAGCAGAGTAAGTTTCGTTGATCTCATACATATATTGGCGAATGGTCAATATTGGCGGGCCGCCATCCTTACATTGATGGCATATGCTCGAAACTTAAAGAATATTTGCCCGATATAGCTCAACACTTAACCTCAAGAAGTCCCACCTGATCCTACACGAAATCCGCTGCAACCATTTTAACACTCTGGACTAAGAAGGTCAGGATTTAGCTAAGAATTTTTATAGTTGGAATGCCGATTCGGAATTATTGAAATCGGACTAAAATTACGGCCGCTTTTCATATAACGGTAAATTTCAGAAATGCTGGAAACTTCAACATTTCGAAATTTAAGGACGCTAATTTACTCAAAATTGATACACCCCGGCTTACCATGTGGCGGTAGCTTACGGAAAGGTGAAAAACATATATTTAATACTTGCACCGGGTATTGAATGTTCGGCTCCGCTCGAACTTAGACTTTCTTACTTGTTTTGAATGGATTTTTTTGGGCGTGTCATTGGGCCGATTTTGAACGTCTTCCAGGTTAAAGTGTTCCTGACTATAACTAAGATATAAACCGAATTTCATTAAAATCGGATAACATTTACCATGTCTGCACTCTAGTATATTGGGTGTGGCAATTTGCCAATATATGCGCTTTTTAACATTTCTTCATTCGTAAGTAAAAATACCACCGATAACAAATTTCAGTAAAATCGGAACACAATTGGCCGTCTTAAAATCGAATACAACCTAAGCGGTTTCTTTGCTTGTACTACATTTAAACATAAAAATAACCATTTTCCTTGCTTCTTACCACATTTACTAAATAGTGGGATTTTTTTTTTCATTCGCAACATTGTTGCATAACCGTATTAACTGGAACCGCTCTACACCTTACAGATTCAGCAGAAAATAACATCAACGAAGGACACTCTCTCATGTTCTTGTGCTCTTTGCAACGGGAGCAACATGTTGCTAACGAATGACATCTGCACTCGGCTAGTATAACTGACGCATGGCTGCCAGTTGTTGGGTGTTGCACTTACCTTACGCGTGCTCGTATATGTGGCTGTAGAGTTGGGCACATTGGCAGTACAGCGCCATGTGCCAAGTTCAAGGTAATTCACTGGAGGGCTTTGCTCGAAAATGCCTCAATGACAGTCAGCTTATTTTTAGTGCGGTTGTTTAAAGAATAGAGGATACAAGTAAATACGAAATAAATGAAAAAAATATTTTTTATATGATAGTGTAACTTAAACAACGTAATCAGGAAATATTAGGCTTAATACGATGAATATGTATTTTAGAAATTATTTTTTGTGACATGCAATTTTGCGAAATACAAATAAATATAGGTATCAGCGACAAGTGTTCTAGGATGGTTTCTATCCTCATCAATTGAAACAGCATATGCCAATAAATCTCTTTTACCGGTTCAATCGTGGGGTGGGAATAAAATGAGTTCTAATTTGAAACAACCTTTTTCAAATGATTCTGTTCATGTTGCGAAATCATCGCTTTCAGAAACTACAAGGAAGTAGACTGAAGAACTCAGTTTCCTTCGATGGAGCCATGAACGCGTGAACGGAGGAAGAGTAACAAATCACCCTACAAATTGGGATTTTATTTCCCAACTCACTAGCTTTTATCACTGCACCTAGTGCCGGACCTTCGTCAGGCGCTTCCGCTATACGGCTGAAGCCTGAATTATTATTAGATATTGAGATCGACAGCACATTGTTGCCTGACATCTTCGGTTCGGTTTGCTTTATTTGCGCTATTTGCCACATTCAAGTTAGAGGAAGAACAAATTTTCTAGCATATTTAGCAAGTCTAGAGAAGAAAAGTGTAACGACTACTGGCGGAATGAAAATGACACGTTTTAGGTATCGCGGAAACTGACTTAGTTATTCAGCTATTTAATGTTGTTTAAAAATGTCCACAGGTTGGGCCATAAAAAACAAACGCAGAGAGCCCGGAATGGGAAAAACATTCTATGTAGACATAAAAATAAATAAGAAATTAAATTATATGAGGGAAATTTGATAAGTGAGACGCTTTTTAAATAGAAGATATTTAGTTTTCTTGCAGAAAAGCATTTATTTCTCAACAAAGTTTCCTTTTACCTCGATACTCTAAGTACAGTGTCTTCCCGTTTTTTTTCTCTTTCCAAATAAAATGGTTTCGTGAAGATTCTCAGAACATGCATTTGTTTTAGTAAATATCTCTTTCTTCCCAACTTTCTTATCACCGAGACAGTTTTTTAGGTTTGGAGATAGTAAATACTTAGCCTCTGTGCGCAAAATCTTCGGAATATGCTGAGCACTAATAAGACACCATAAGTGTTATAAACATTTTTACAAACTTCTTAGAACCGATACTCACAACTCTAGATTCTGCTCCGATTATGAGGAGACAACAGAACGCTTGATCACGAATTTACCAGCACTAACAAGCAGAAGAGCGAAATCTTAGGCAACTATCTGTACATTCCCAGCCAGACGAATGGCACTGAAATACCAAATAAGGAGGGGCTCAATAGTGGCATAAATAAAAGGCAAAATTGTGAGCAGAAAACATTCGATATGTTTAAATTTATTTTCCAGGAATTATTGCGAAACAAATCTACGATTGCATTGCGAATATTATTTTACAGTCATGGACAAAGTTTTATTGACTAAATGTGTACAAAGTACAAAAATATTAAGATATTTATGTGGCAGTAACCAATTGCTAACTATGTATTTAAGTATAATAACTCTAACTAAATACACCTATCACACAGTGTCTACTTTTACTACTACTTATTTACATAATTTAAGTGTGCTGAATAATTTTAATAAATATACTTACTAGGCTGTGCCATTTTTGAGCAACTTTTTTTTTCAACTAAAACACAGGCTAAAAACTTTCAAAACGTGAAAAAAAGAGCCTCTAAAAATTTGAGCTCTTAATATTATCATTAAGTGGTGCCTGTTCCTAACTTTCCATTTCCCATATAAATAACATGGGAAAAAAATGTTTCGTTTTTCTTATTTTTGTAGCTTGACTTATAAGCATTGTAAAAATGAACTGAAAAATTATTTTGGTAGGAAATTGAACGCTCTACAAAAAAGTTTTAAGTAATTTTTTTTACAGAGTGAGCCGTTCTGAAGATTTTCAAACTTAAAGTTGCAAATGTATGAAATTATGATTTTTATTTTATCAAACTGATACTGATAACATTATCGATTATTTTCTGTTCAGGCAACCTTGCCGTTTATTTTTGCCTTAGAAATTAGAGGACTGAAATAATAGACATAGCATCCGCAAAAGGGGCGTGAGACTTTTTTCACTAAATACATATAGATCTTTTGAATTCAAAATATGCATGGAAATCATGAAGTCGTAGTTTCTCGGTGTTTTTAATTTTTTTTTGTGACAAACAAATTTATGACAGCGCGCGTTTCCACTCCGAGGGCCTGAGTTCAAGGCCTGGTCAAAGCAACATCGTAAAAAAATTTATAAAAAAGTGTATTCGGAGTGCCGTTCGGAGTTGGCGTAAAACTGTAGGTCCCTGCCCTATGTAGGACAACATCAAAGCGCACGCCACAAATCGGAGGAGAAGCTCGGCCAAACACTAATGGTGATTTCGATTCTACCAAAAGATGTCGTCTTTGCAGGGTTGAGTGTAACATCAAAGACATTTTGCACCGGGGAGGGGCCCCTTTTTTGGAACTAAAGAAATCACCATAACATATTTATGTGTAAGCTCCAATCTATTATTATTATTTCAAAGAAGAATATTTTTTTTTCAAAGAATTAAAATCGGTTAAACCCGTCTAGTTGGAAAAAGGAAATTACAATTCGTACACTAAGTATAACCAATCCAAGGAATAAAAAACAAAAAGTAAGAAATAAACCTTGCCGGAGTTAAAATTCTTAGAACTTAGCTAGGTTAAGGTCTTGATAGAAATTGGCTATTAGGTCAAATATCGAGTTCATATGAAAGATATTTGGTTTTTATATAAATATCAACGTATATTTATATATGAAATAAATAATTAAATTAAGATTTTAAGTATATGTAAGCTAAACATTACTCAAGCCCCTTTCGTTTGATACTAATATTGTATACATATATTTTTTCTAAAATTACAATCGTAGACCTAAACCGTCCACGGACACACTTAAATAAGCACAACAATTTTTTTTATCCAAATCGTACAAATCACAACTCAAAATTTAAAATTTTTTTCCCAAAAAATATTATTTCTTCATAGCTGAACAATGATTTAGAGAGCGATATAGAGATTTTATCTACTCAAACGAATATTAATTTTTATTTAATTTTTTATTTCCTCTAAAAATCCCTCCATTCTATTCTCCACAAAAGCCATTGCGCATTATATTACCATACTTTTTCCATTCAACAGACCTAAACACGATCGTCTCAAACAACAACTAAATACAATTAGCGCCAACTTATCTACATCTCCAGCTCATATAACAAAGTACTCTTGCATGCCAAAGTGTATGTTTAAATGATTACAAGCCACTTATGTCAATACAAATTACACGCATGCTATGTATCCACATTAGGGTGGTCCAAAATAAGTAAAGTCGGAATTTTAATGCTCTCACCCCCTAGGATTGTTCTATATCGAAAAAAAGTCTAATCCAATTTTTTTATTTTGAAATCAAAAAATATTTAAAGGTCGCTCAAAGCGCTTCAACTTTACCATATATTGAAAATCAATATTTTTCGATCGGAAAACTCTTCAGGAGACTTCCAATAACAATATCCAATTATTTATTTAACTATTTCTCAATAATGAAGATTTTTTATTTATCCCCGATTGTATTTTCTGGCATTTGCTTGGGGTTCTTGGTGGTCCTATAAAATATAGTTACTACGAAAAAATTGTTAAGAAATAATTGAGTTTTATTATTGAGAATCTGTTGAAGAGAAACAGATTCTTCCGATCGAAAAATAATGATTTTCAAGAATTCCATAGCATTTCCCCGAAAAGTTCTTTTTTCCCATACAAAATACATGGAAAACTTTGAGCGCTTTGAGCGACCTCTAAATATGTTTTGATTTCAGAATAAAAAAATAGGGGTATACTTTTTTTTCGATATAGAACAATGCTAGGGGGTGAGAGCATACACATTTCGACTTAAATTTTTTTAATGAATTTTTGGACCACCCTAATGAACATACATACATATCTAGTTGGGAACAAGTGAATGAACGAATGATGGCAGAAGTTGACAAGTTAGTGTATTTGCAAAAAATAAACGGTAATTAATTTTACAAAACACAAGCGACAACATGATGGATACATGCCATTTTAGGCAAACATATGTATATATAAATAAATTTATATACAAACGCACATACACACATATGCACGCTAGTGCGCATACAAATAGCTAAAGTCACGTACTTTAAATAAGCCATGCCCAAGCAGCATACACAAAGACTCATTAAGGGGCGAAAGGAAAAAAAAAATCTGCACATATCTATACATATACATACATTTAAAAAGTATGTAGGGCGAAATATAAAAAGAGGTTAAGCACATCTGTGAACAAATGTATATTTTGAATCGTCCCAGTGGGAAATAAGGAAGTCGAAGGCGCTTAGGAGGCAGCGAGTGAGGCAGCTGGGTGGCAAGCGCTGGTTGTGCTGGTTGCCCAACGAATCCAAGTGGCACATAAGTGCTGCTTTGGTTTGTGCGATGCTACAAGTATTTATTTCCGAGTTTCCGAGTTTCTGAGGTGTTGCCTAGGGTTTGAGTACAACGTATGCAGTTATATGGGAAATGGAAACTGCTAAGCCTGCCGAGGAATGTTAAGAAGGCACTGCTGCCACATAATGAATGGGAATTAAGTTTACAACTCGTTGCTTGATTGTAAATTTCAATTACTCGCATATGAAGCATGTGCGCTGCGTGAACAAAGGGAAAATGTTAGCTGCATGGGTGTGGTGAGGATTGCTGACACCGCCGATGTTGCCACACTATAGGTAAGGTGTGTGCCTACAGCCCGAAAGTGGGGGGCACATTTTAAATCCGAGAAAACTGCCAAATATGCGTCGAGATTGACAAGTGACACGAAAATCCGCCCTAAAGCTTAGCATGTTCAAACGGAAAATTTAAGTAAATAAATTTGTAAAATAAATACGTAAAAACCGCATAAATGTGTGCGTGGTGGCACGCGTCTGCACGTTGTGTGCGCTGGGCGTATGTGTGTGTAAGTGCGTGTAATAAAATGCCAGTAAATCGCGGCATACAACGCCGAAAAGTAATATTACCACAAGTATTTTGTACCTTTCCGCTTCAGCGCCAGCTACATACTAGCTCACCAGTAGGTGTGTCGTAGGATGGCACGGCGTATACGTAACTTTGAAGTGAAGTGCTAAGCTGATAGCATTGTTGGAACTTGTTCGTCGTTGCTTTTATTATACTTGATGTTGTTTTTTGGTGATTTCTGTGCTGTATTGGAGGAACGGAATCTGTATCTGAAATTTCTTATCATGCCCCGGAGTGGCATCAAGTGTAAATGTGTCACGTTTTCACGCATTCGTGAGACAAAGTATTTGATGCGCGCCGCTACAGTTTGTTTTTTTTTCCTGTACTTTTCAAGTTCCATTGCCACATCGCCGCTTGGTTGCTTACCTTCGCTGCTGTCTCTTATCTAACTGTAACGGTTGTTAATGTGCGCGAGTGGGGTGTACATTTCACGTAGGTTCATTTGTTTGTTTTGTCCTTAAGTCTTGTGGTGAAAGTATTTTGTTAAAAATTTAATAGAAAATTTGCTGCAGTAACTTTGTTGTTGAAGTAAAAATTACATTTTGATTGCAAATAGCTGCACGTCAGGCGAGCGCGGTAACGGTTTGAATGCTTTCCATTTTCTTTCATCACGACAGACAGAATTTCCCTTTACTTCTTTCTTTTGTCTTTTACAAAGCGCACCTGCAAAAAAAAAGAAAACCGCAAAAAATTTTGTCTATTCAATTCGCCTGCCATGGCTGGCGCTTGCTGACAATCGTTGTGCCTCTTTAACAAATCCTATCACGCGCTGGTTTATCGCTGCTTATTCTTATGCTCGCCCCACCCACTTAGACGCACTCACATATGATAAGTATGTCTATCTACAATCAAATAATGCTTGCTACTAATCGCACTGCAACTGCCAGCGCGTTTGTGTGCGTGGCGCCCAGTTATACCCGCATGGCAAAGTAAGGGAGTCTTTGTACATGTACATACATGTATCTCGGTATGTATGCATGTAAAATGTGCATAAATAATTTAAAATTGCCTGTAATTTTCAATAAAAGAAACATTTTGAAGTACACGCATGTTCAACAATAAAAACAACATTTACATAAATAAATCTACATTTGTATGTACATGCGTACATAGCAACAAAGCATGTACATTAGGGTGCATCACTTTCCATGTTTTTCGATGGTAATTACAAAAAATTATAATATTTGGTGATTTTCGCGAAAATATTTCGGAAAAATATTAAGCTTTAAGTCAGCTGGACTGATTTGAATATTTCTCCAAAAAACACATAATTTTGATCACGTTGATAAAATCTTCATACTTTTTATGCAGACCTTTTAAGCTTAAATTCTTCTATCAACTCTGTTAATTTTTTTGATTTTTTTTTAATATTTATAAAAAAAAAAATGATTTTTTGTGGTACTTTCAGTTTGGTCCAGCTCACATACATCTTAATATTTCTCCAAAATATTTTGGCGGACGTCTTTAAATATGAATTTTTTCGGTGTTGCACCCTAATGTACCTATATTTGCATAGACTCATCCATTTAGTACTCATGTGGCTCCGGTCACATGTGGTTAAGTGTACGTCAACCGGTTGCTCATTTCATTGCTGTAATCCTTTTGTCGTACGTTTGCTTATAGTATTTAAGCTGCATTTGGGCTTATAGCGTCCTACACATTACATCCACCACTGTAATAGGTAACTTTTGGTATAGCCGAACGCAATTTTAAACTCTGTTTTCGTAACGTTCGTTGTAATAGCCCAAAAGAATCGAAATAGATATAGAAGCAGAGAGAAATGAATTAAGATATGTCTACCTGTTTCTCCGTCCGTGCTACCAACAATTCGAGTAGAAAATTATGTATTGTAAATGCTTGGGTGTAGCAGAACAGGAGACACTGGTGTATGAAAGATCTTTGTTTTTTTATCTCAAAATACCCTCTGTGTCCTTAATGAATCCTTTAATGGCTCTGGTCGGCGAATTCCTCATGAAAAAGTTTTCGACCATTGGAGCGTTGTCTAATGCCATTTCTGTTTAATACAATTTTATCTATTTTATTGGGAATGTAGCCGAAGAGCCTGGCCTGTCTAAAGCCCCCTTCCACTCCTCAGTACCTTCTGCGTTCAGAGTGTACCAACTCTGTAATTATGGCTCTCGAAGACCAAATAACTGAGACCAAAACTATATTTCCGGCCCAAAAAAGGGCAGTTAAGAATGCTTCTTGTGCCAATTCGTCAGCGGCCTCATAACCTCCGCACCGCGCAACCATTATTTTAGCTACCAAACTTTAAAGTATGCATGGTTCCTTAGCTGTCTGCGAAGATAGCCAGAGAGAAGACGTTTAAAAAGTATTCATGCATAAATTAATATTGCTGATACTTCGACCTGGAACAGCGTGAACGAACGGCATATGGGAACTTCATAACTGCTCTGTTTTTCATTCTTGAACCGTCTGTGTAAGTTAACACGATATGGTGCCCGCCCTTAGCTATCCCCTGCGTGTCCCGAGTCAGCGTATTTGGCATTCTCCGGCTGGCCAGTAAAGCCAGTTCTAATAGTATAAGCGGAGGCGGTATCAGTAACATGAACTCCTAAATGCTGTCGTCAGCGTCTGTGAATCATCGGTTGGCGATTGAAGGTGCAGCGATGCAGCTGGATATCAAGTGGAAAGTCAGTCACGTCCGCCAGACAATTGCGCTTTAATTAAGTTCAAGAATTCTATTGTTAGCTAATTAATCAGTAGAAGACCAAATAGGCATAGCCAAATTGCTGAAAAAAATATATGTATTTAAAAAGTTTAACCCGACAAAAATTCACTTATAAGTGCGTATCTGACACCAAAGGCAGATAGAACGTTTGCACAATCTTCTTGATATGCAGGCCTCTTTAGTTATAAAATCATAAACTCCGCATATTTCACTGGGGGTTTGTAACGGTTTCCAGTCATACGGCACGAGGTACTAAAGAACAGTGTCTGCTCAGCACACCCACTAGTCGGAAGCCGCTTTGGCCGCACGCGGGTGACCCATGGCCAGAAACACTTTCCATCTTTACAGCGTTCGCTGAGCTCACTTATTAAAGCCCTTTAAATTCAACAGAAAAACGAAAACTCATTTCGAAACACCCTCTTCATGAACGATGGTGTACAACGAAAAACTTGGTATTTATCTTTCTACGCCTTTTCCAAATACGCTTTCGCACGAGCCTGTGTTCCCAGTAAATATTCCGACAGTTGCTCTTTCACCGCTGTGTATATGAGCAAATTATTTACGTGCGGAGCTTCTGGTGTTGGCAAACAAGTATGCATACCAGCACTTAACTGCACCCCCTCCATACGTACGAGAACATTCATATGTATGTACATATGTACATACCTACACGCGCACACGCATGCAACCAACATGAACACATTAAAATACGCTAGCGACTCGTGTCTCATTTAGAGCCAGCTTCTTTATCAATTGTTGAACATTTGTATATGTATGTATGTACATCTACGAGCATACAAGTAGGAGGTGTTTGCCAACATTGCTGCAATGTTTGCGTGTTGCTGCTGCTGCTGCTGCCACGACCAACCAGCAACATTCACTCGCTTCGTAGTCATTGCATGGCATTGTTGCCCATTTAAAATACAAGTGGCAAGCGACATACCGCGGTTTGTACAACACGTACACCTTCATAACTAGATACATATGCACATACATGTGTATAAGTAAACACTATATTTAACTAAAAAAAAGTAAAAAAAAATGCTTTTGTAAAATGTGAAAAGAATGGCAAATAAAAATGCTGCACTAAATGAAACTCGTGTATTCCCAAATGTGTTGCAGGAATGCTGGTGTTTTGTGTGCGTTTTATGATTGTGGTTCACTCGCTTGTTATTACGCATTTAGACCGCAGTGCGTTGTTTAGTTTGCCACATCCGCAACACGACCGTCCAGGATATATTTAAACAGATAAGTACAGATGTAGATGTATGCATGCTGTTAGCTTTCTCCTGTTCTAAATAATTACATATGTATGAATCTGTATCTCCCGTGCCTCCACACTCTCTTTATGTTTGTATGAAGGTAATTTGCTTAAATTATTGCGCAACTTGTAGAAGTACATATGTAATTATGTATATGCAAGTATGAGTACCTCCTTAGTGAGTGTTGGCATTAAGCTTTTTTGCTGATCATATTTTAATGGTTTTAATGCTCATTGTTACCAGTATACCTTCTAAATCACCTGCTTAAAGTTCGTTCAGCTGTATTTTTATTTCACACGAGTTTTAATTAACTAAAGCTGTATAATCTAAATAAAGTTTCCTGTACAAGCAAATAACTTGTGCTTACAATTGTGTTTTTTTATGAAAGAATATACATATATATGTTTGCATTTATTAAAATACATAGGTACTTCACCAAAGAGTTGCTGGATTTTTAATGAGCAATGTGAGAACTGGCTAACTAAGTTAACAAAAAAATATACATACATTTTCTCGATTGCTCAAATCTCTAATTAAAAAGGTGAAAGGAATTAGTAAGAGATAACACCGTGTGACAGTAAATTTTGAACACAAAAAATGAATATATTCGCGAAACTATGGGTAAATTATAGTAATACTGTGTATTTAGTTTTTCCCTCTGACAACAGGATTTTTTTAAAGGACTTTGAAATTAAAAAAATATGATTATATCAAAAAGTTATTAAAAAAATTCAGTGCAATGTAGGATAACAATAAGGGTATCCTATAAAAGAAAAAAAGTAAGTGCGCCTGGGCCTCACTCGAGAAGTGAAACTTACGTTACATACATATATTTTTTATCTCATCACCAATATACATACATACATATTATGTACATATACACATATATCTGCTTTTGCTTAACTAAGGTTAAATTTTTTGTCTTTTTTCTATCTAGATCACTACCTCTACCCCTGTTCGTTCTAATTACATTTGTTATTCTGTTTTCCTTTATCTTCTGTTTTTCTTTATCTTTTATTTTTATCTTTATACTCTATCGATAACAAAATCGATGGTAACACCCAATAAAATATCGATAACAAAATCGATAAATATCGATAACAAAATCGACATATATCGATAACAAAACCGATAAATAACAATAACAAAATCGATAAAAATATCGATATAAAAATTGATAAATATCGATAACACAATCGATAAAATTAGCGATAACAAAATCGATAAATATCGATAACAAAATCGATAAATATTGATAATAAAATCGATAAATATCGATAACAAAATCGAGAAATATCGGTAACAAAACCGATAAATATCAATAACAAAATCGGTAAAAATATCGATAGTAAAATCGATAGATAACGATAACAAAATCGATAAAATTATCGATAAAAATGTCCATAACAAAATCGATAAATGTCGATAACAAAATCGATAAAAATATCGATAACAAAATCGATAAATATCGATAACAAAATCCATAAATATCGATAACAAAATCGATGAATATCAGTAACAAAATCGCTAAATGTCGATAGCAAAATCGATAAAAATATCGATAACAAAATCTATAAATATATCGATAACCAATAAAAATATCAATTATTTTATCGATAAGTCCCGAGAATCTCGAAAATCTCTAAAATCCCAAAATAGTTCCCAGATCTATTCTCTGTGTCCCTCTCTATATCCTTTCCTCAACTAATAGTCCAGCTGGCATATTTGGGGAAAATTTGTATAAAAAACATGCTCATTTGATGTATTGTGTGAAGACCCTGCATTAGGATAACAGACCTTGACCACATTGTACATCATTTTCCTTCCACAGGTGTGCCAGAGAAAAGCGGTGTGTTGGCCGCAAATGGTTTTAAAAATCTAATCAAATATATTGTAAGTACATACTATTAGTATATTTTACTATCACAATTAAACAGAAAATTCAATGAATCCTAAAAGTGCGCGTTCAACCCGGGAATTTTAAAACTCCTCAAGCAGAGTCTGGTATTCTACACAATGATGAAGTACGTTTAAGCTTCAAAAAATCTCGTCCACTGGCAATACGTAAAACAACTTAGCTGTAAGCTAACAAGTTCCTAAGAATCAACTTAGCTAAGATTCTAAGTTAAAAACTCAAATGACATGCTTGCACGAGTTAAGCTTTTGGAAGAAATTGCACCATGCACTTAAGTATGTCTGTGCATGTACGACTCAGCTTCAGTGACATTCTCCAGCTTATACTTTAGGCCATAGTATAAATTTATATTTACGCTAGCCAGTTTTGGTAACGTAGTTTCTATCTTTAAAACGGGAATGTGTATATATTTTGGTGCTAGCGTACACACATACATACATACATACATACATATGTATATGTATGCATTTGAGGAAATTTTTCTGAATTCCACTTGCAGCCTTAAGGAAGAAATCCAGAAAATAGCTTCGCTCGCCTACGAAATGCTTTGACGCCGTACTAGTCTTGTTGGTTTAGGTGGCATTTGCTTGTAGCATGCAAATAAAGCGCTTGGCAAAAAAAAAAAAAAACGACTTGAGCGTGGTAAAAAAGGAGCAACACCAAACAAAAAAAAAACAAAAAAGAAACAACGTGAAATGAAAAGCCAGTGGCGAATGTTGGCCATAGCTGTTTGTGCGCATACAAAGAAGTTTGTTGCAGTTTTAATGCTTTTAAATTTGTTTCGCTCAGCAGTTTAACCACTCAGTTAGTCGTCTGGTTAAGCTTATGCAGGTGGCTTGCTTTCTTTCAGTTTAATGTTCCCGCTTTTACTACTACACTTGGTAGAACATTAAATCTTAACTCTTAACGCAGCATCTCTTGCGGAATGTTCTTTTTCAGTAGTTACATTTTTAAGTAAATAGTTAAGTTGTATATATATACGCATACTTATGTGCATACATATGTATGTAGTGGTGATGATGTATGAAATGAAGCCTTCTTAGCTAAATGAGTGGAAATTTGTGCCATCATGTGTTACGTACTGGTTAAGTTTTCCTCTGCGAGGTTAATGCCCCTGTTCGGAAAGGAGAGGGCCTCCGAAAAAGATAGCACGGCGAACTATATGTGCTCTGTAATGATATGGCTATATTTAAGCATATAAACATACAGAGATTGCGCTGGCTTCTATATGTCGTACGTACGGATGTTGGTGCCGTTTTTAAATCGATTACATCAAAGATCGATTAATCAAGCCCTTCCGATTCGATTATATGTCGATTTTTTAGTTCCGATTCGATCCGTGAATTGATGTATATTGATCTACGGTTTACCTCAGAAAATCTATAAAGTTTTAAAGAAATTTTGATTTTCGCACATGGTATGCTCTCGTTGCTCAGGGTGAGAGAAACCGAACGTCAGATTTGATTAAGAATATTCTGGCTAAACAAGCAGAAAAATTGATCCATTGATAAAAATATGGATGAATATTTTCATTGAGAACTGGCAAATACCCGGCGTACTTCACTACGCTTCCAAACCTCTTATGGCCTTTTTCATAAAAAATAAAATACATTTAAAGAGCTTTATGAAGGGAGATTTTCAAACAAATTTTCGATTTATGAAGCAGTCTTTGTTTTTTATAAATGTGGGTGTTAGTTAGTGTATTTTCGAAGGTTTTTTTTTAGATAGTAGGTAGATTATCGGCTTTCTGCTGAAAATCTAATTTATATTCTTACAACTCGCGTCTACATATCGCGTACTTTTTCGAAAGGTGTATTAATTCGATAATTACCTTATCTTATCAATTTAACTGAATAAAATTTTTTAAATAGGCAACCCGCATGAAAAATAAGTTCGACAGTAAACTTTCTGAAACCTCTTTGGGTTAACACCAGCATTGTAATATTTCATTTATTTTATCAATTTGAATGAATAACAATTTTCGAACAGGTGGCAACTCCCCTTAAAAATATTTTCAGCTGTAAACTTTCCTAAATCGCTTTAATCTTATACACATATTACAGTATTTAAATTAAATTATAATTTTCGAACAGGTGGCAACGTTGCACAAAATTTTTTTCAGCTGTGAGCCTTCTGAAACCTCTTTATTTTTACGGTCATGCTGCAGCGTTCAATTTATCTTATCAATTTACCTGAACTGCAATTTTCAAACAGGTGGCAACTCTCTAATTTTTTATTCTTCTATTTTTTAAACTGAATTCGATTCCATGCAATAAATTTCAAGTGATGCGCATACGAACATACAGACAGACAAAAATTCTAAAAATTGTTGATTTGACATCTGTTGCTCTAATAAAGACCGCCTCCCCCAAACATAAAAATTTCTCTTTAATATCTATTATGTATAGACATCGGCCTATTACAATTTTATTATATGTATGTATAGAAAGATTATCGTGTTCTACAAAAAAGTGACATCTTTTTGAAATGCCAATTTCAGGCCAATATGTTGATGTTGATATTAGACCTTGTTGTCACTCATACGCCCTGGCATACGCACGCTGACAAGTGAAACTCTTTGATATTTAATTTGCGTGTACTGTTACAAAATTCAATACCAAAAGACATGCAGTTAATTACTTGCTTGCTAACCTAAGTCACTCGCGTGCCATGGCGTATGAGTGACAATAATGTCTATTATCAACAACAACATGTAGTCCTGTCGAAATAGACATTTCAAGTCGATGTAACTTGTTTGTAGATCGATATAAATTTCTATAAAAAATATTCATTCATGTTTTTATCAATGGAGCATAGCGGGGTATCTGGGTGTGTCGCCAGACTATACTTAATTTCAAATCTTACGTCCGGTTTCTCCCACCCTGAGCAACAATACCACATATCAACATATAGAAATGGTACGATGGTAGTTAGATTATTAATGAGGGAAACCCAAAAAATGAAGTTAAACAGGAGGTGGGTGGGGAATATTGAAAATAAAACTTTTTAATCTGTATAATATGTATTCATCATTTAGTAAAAGTTAAAAATTGCTTAGCTTGCTGTGCAACTGTAAGAATAGATTGTACTTCCAATTGTTGTGTACTCTACAATTCTATAATTCATACATATGTGTGTATGTATGTATGTCTACCTAAATATATATATAAACATATTATCGGCTTGATTATGATATGATTTGTATTGTAATATTTTCTTAAGCCGGTGTATACAATAGATACATAAATGTGTGTACTACAGTGAGTGACCTAAGCCACCAACCAATGTTGCTCATACGCATCGTGCGTTGTAGGTTAACGTGTACGTTTCAATGAAGTCTCAATTGTGTATTGAATACATATGATGTTGCACATGAATGATTTTAGATTTGCTGGATGTCAGAGAAGGTCAATAAAAATAATTCAGAGGTAAATAAAAATCGATTTTTTATTTCTTTTGAATTTCGTCTTGATTTGATCAGGCAAAAGAAAATTAATACATACATCGACTGTCGAAAGACTTGACTTCAGTAAATTAATATTACTACTGAAGCCTACTACAAAAAAAAAAAAACTCCACGCTTTTTTACTGCTTTCGTGAAGCACTAAAGGGCATAAAAGATGAACTAAGTATCCAAACTTTTGCCTACATATTTTTTGGAAGTACTTAAATACACATGCATGTCTATACATACGTAAATGCAGACCGTTAAATGTATTGATATAACAACGCCTTTCCATAGAAAAAGTTGAAGTGAATTGAGGTAGAAAAAAAAAACACAAACTCGGCCTTTTATTCGAGTTCAGCCAGATCGATTAAAAAATACGCGACCTGAAGGGCAGTGTTGTTAAGTGAAAAACCTGCTCTATTGTGAATTTTTAATGGAAAAGTGAAGATGGAATTTTTTTTCCTTATATACGTGACATTTATGTTTTAAATAAGTATATATATTCCGCAAATACCTCGCATAATTACTCATTTTAATTGGTTTTTGTATCTAAATCCCGTTGTACTAATCACATGTTTCTTGCCAGCTACCAAAAGTGTCGCAGAAAAAATGAAATTTTACCCGAGTTGAGCGTTCTTATGTCGCTCGCTTACAAAAAAATGCACTTAATGTATATTTTTCCTAAAACTTTCCCGCTAGCCGACCAACTGAAGTATTGGTTTTATTTATGAATTTCTGGACTAAAAATTTTGAGATAAAAGATTTACGAATATGCCGCTTAGGGGGGATTTGTTAATTGTACAATGTTTTTTATATGCTTAGTAATATGTACATATGTATATTAGGATGGGTTAATATATTTTTTTTTTGCGTATAGTATGGCAAATTTGTTGAAGAAGCTATGGGTCTAAAATCAATTTGGAGTTTGTCAAAATTTCAAAAACAGGTTTCAAAGAAAATTTGAAAATTTTCACTGTTGCGCCCTCTGGTAGAAGTTTTCTGAGAAAGATCAGTGCAGAAATGGATTCCTCATTCCAGAAACCCCTTGTAACATGTTTGTATACGAAATTGAAGCACCTTTTTTACAGAAGAAGAGCAGAAGAAAGGAAAGAAACCTATATTCGCAATTTGGCAAACTCCAAATTGATTTTAGACGCATGTTTCTTCGGAAAATTTGCTTAGAATTACACGTGTAGCACACGCGTAGTCGAAAAAATCTCCCAAAAAAATTGACCCAACATAAAAATACCATCGCCGTTCGGAGTCGGCGTAAAACTATAGGTCCCTCCGCAAGTCGGAGGAGAAGTTCGGCCAAACACTAACATATGTGTAAGCGCCAATCTATTTTATTATTATTGTATATAGTTTGAATCCCCGATTTTTAGGGATTTAGTTATAGCAATAAAAAAACTTTACTCGAAATATATTGCGAATTTTAAACAAATCTCTTTTTTGAGTCACTGTATTTGTCTATAATAACTCGAGTTGAAGTTTTTCAAATAATGAAGTTTCATTGTTCCCTTTAGTTTCATTACTTCCGCTTTCGGTTGAAGGAAACTGAGAATATGCCAATAATATGACTCAAATACCGTATAAGTAGTTAAATAAAAAGTTCTTAAAAACAATTTTAATTCTTATTGAAATAACTAAAAAAAAACTATAGTTTTAATTAGAATAATTAAAAAAATAGCAAAACTATAGCTTTTATTAAAATAATTATAAAAAAGTGATTGGTAGATATTTCCCAGATATGGTAGATTTTTTTCAAGTGGATGGTAAATGTTTTTTTTCGTCAATGGCAACCCTGGACGCTAGTTTACTTGAAATTTATACACGCCGGCTTATCATGTAGCGGTAGCTTTCGGAAAGGTGGAAAACATATATTTAATACTTGCGCCGGGTATTTAATGTTCGGCTCCGCCCGAACTTAGACTTTCTTACTTGTTTAGAACTTAATTTTGATTATGCAGTTTTATAGCCCTTTAAAGTGGCTAATTGTTTGTTCATGAATTTTCTTCTATACAAAATAATGCTCGATTTTTTTTTTGTATGAAGAAAATGAGCAACACCTTACACATAAAAAGTCGCGTTAAATCAACGGTAAATACTTAAAATTGAATGGGCTACAAAATTGTTAACTCAGAATATTTCTAAGAAATCTTTAAAAAGCTCAATATGTATATAAAATTTATTAAAATTTTCCTAATTTTAGTACAAAGTTTGAAGTATTGACGTATATGGATTTGTTAGATAAAAAAATAATAACCATTAAATAGAGGAAAAAAATAGTCAAAGAATGCTAAAATATCTCTTCCCTATTTATCGTCACTACACACGAATAAAGGCGCGCTAGTGTTTTGACGGCGGAAAAAGGCACGTAAAAAAATTTTGCGAAAAAAGATGCTTATGAAAAACTTCGACGAAATATGTTAAGAGTCTTTGACGCTAAAGTTTTTTATGCGTCTTTTTTCGCCGTCAACTTTTGAGCTCGCGCCTTTATTCGTGTCTAGTGACGTTATACATTCGTCACTGCGCATATTTTTTTCCAGATTGTGAAATGTTAATCTTATACTTTGTGCAAATGTAATCCAAACGACAGTTTACTAAAGCACAATGCCATAATAATAATGCCACAAAGCAAGCCATTTTCAACTTATATTTTGCACAAAAACTTTATTTTTTTTCTTAACTTAAAACCATTTACTTCTGTGTGTGTAATACCTAAAGCCAGACGCTAACGAATTTATGAATATTTAATCAAAACAATAATTGCCCGCTGACAAAGGCTTTCAAGCGATTTATCTAAATGTGTCTCAAACCTCTCTTAATGCGCGCGAATAAAATCATGGCCTACGTACGCGCAAATACTATGTAGCAGGTTCCCTCTACATTTTCTAGGTACACACCATTATTAATGTCCACCAAAAGGAGCGTAAGCATACGCGAGTAATAAATAAATTTTAACGCATTTAAATGGTGTGTAAGCAAATGAAAATGATGTTAATTAAAATGTGCTCCAACTTAATTGGATTAATTCTGTTTAGTTAATTACGCATTAAACCACAGTTGAATTTATCTACGCTTCAGTTGCAGGTAATTAAGCCAATTCAGCTCAGATATACGACATATATGTACATACCAGGGTTGTTGCGAATATTCGCATTCGCATTCGCAACCGCGGAGCTTCCGCATTAATTTTAACATTCGCATTCGCTTTCGCATTCGCAATAATCAATGCGGATCTTTTGCGAATACGAATATTGAAGGGACCGAAAGTAACATTTATTTTCTTTACGATTTAAACTTAGCCAAATATCTTTTATTCCCAACTAAAAGTCCTTTCCGGACAATAAACAAACCGCTTATCCAAATTAAACAAGTTTGGTATCAAATGAAAGAGGACTTAAATAGCTTTAAAACTGAAATGTCTTAACAAGCAAAGTCATCTATTGAAAAATATTTCAATGAAAAATGATAATTAATTACCATAGAACAAACCTTGGGTCAGGTATATGAATTTCTTTAGTATTAAATGATATAAAAAAATATATAAATAGAGGTGGTAACCTTCGTTGGTTATTTCTGTTCAAAAGCTATTTCAGTCCTCTTTCACATGATACCAAATTTTTTTAATTTTGATAAGCTGTTTGTTTATTATCCAGAAAAAACTTTCGGAATAAAAAATGTTAGGCCAAGTTTAACTGGTAAAATATAACTGTTATTTTCGGTCCCTGGAATATTATGCAAGTGCAATGATAAAACGTATATCTGGCCAGTCACAGAAGAAAGGATCAAAAATGAATTACAAAAACTAAAATCGAAAAACGCTGTTGACGTTACTGGTTCTCCACGTTCAGATACAACCAAAAGAATGAGAATGAAGAATTCTTTGGAAAACAACGGTGTTTAAACAACGATCTTGCCATATACTAGATTGTGAAGATGAAAGTCAGGAGGATACATACGACATTTGCAGACCGATGCAATTCCCAAAAAGGAATTATTGCACCGCAATAAAAAAAAATAAATATAACTGAAAGTCCTCTCGACTGGTGCAGCGTCAATCGAAAAGAATTTTTTAATTTTGTCAAGTTTCAAGGTTTTCAAGTTTTTCGCAGCGAGCGAATAGTTATTTAGTGGCGCAGGTTTGATTTACGACCCTTTAAAAACTTTTTATTGAATACAATGCTCCAATTTTTAAATTCAAGTACTAAAAAAAAATAAATATTAAAAATTGCTAACCTTTCCATTTTTTATTTAACTAAATCACCTAATTTACTAACCTAAATTATTTCTTAACAAGTAAAAAAGTATAAGTTCGGGCGGAGCCGAACATTAAATACCCGGCGCAAGTATTCAATATAGTTTTTTCACCTTTCCGAAATCTACCGCTACATGGTAAGCAGTGGTGGTTTTACGTCTATTTCAAACATCTTCGATAGAACGTGCAGTTAGACATAATGAGATAAACTTATATTTTCCAAAATTCCATAATAATGTTACTTATTTTCAAGGGATTGTTGTTAGTATCAATTTTGGGTAAAATTAGCGTTATAAAAAGGTGGTCATAATTTTAGTCAGATTTCAATAACTTTCAACGTTTTGCCTTTATGGGGCAACCACAATAATCATACCGAGTTTGGTACACATTGATCGAACGGTTACCGAGATACACATATGTGGTCTTAAGTGGACGGGGTCACGCCCATTTTCCAACATTTTATTATAAGCGTACTCTTTGCTAAAGAATTATTTCAAATATCAATTTTGAATAAATTAGCTTCAGTATTTACTGATTTATCGAAGCATTCGTATTTCTCTAAATTACCGTTATGTGGGATGTGGTCGTGGTAATTAGCCGATTTTTTAAATTTTCAGCCGTTTGGTATGTTTTGTGAAGGCCGACAACTGTGAAAAGTTTGGGAGAAATTGGTGGAGCGGTTTCCAAGATATACACATACAATCATAAGTGGGAGTGCCTACGACCATTTTCCAAAAATTTACAATATTCTTATTTCTCGTTTAAAAATGATTGTACATAGCAATTTTGAGTGAGTAAGCTTCAGTAGTTACTAAAATATCGCAGTTTTCGTATTTCTGAAAACTACCGTTATATGGGAGGTAGGCGTGGTTATCGTCCGATTTTCCCTATTTTCAACACCATCCGTCCTACGCTCAAAAGAAGCACACATACCAAGTTTCGTTAAGATATCTCAATTTGTACTCGAGTTATCGTGTGCACAGACGGTTACTCTTTTCATTCTGATTTGTCTATATCTATCTCGATTGGTTTTGCCTGTTACAAACAGCCGCAATGTGAACAAAGTTATAATACCCTTGCGTACAAGTGGGCTCGGGTATAAAAATACTTGACATTCGCATTCGCATTCGCATCCGCGGATGTTAGCGTTTAAACATCCGCATCCGCATTCGCATCCGCGGATGTCTAAAATTCCACATTCGCAACATCCCTGGTACATACATGTACTTAGTGAAGCGCATGCAAAACGCTACCATAAATACTACATACATACTCGCGCACGGTTTTGCCAACAAAAGTTAACATTCAGCAATGAACTGAGCTAAATTATTTTGGTTGGCATTTAAGTAAACGATGACTTAAATTTATGAATTATTTGATAGTGTTTAACTTTTGACATTTGCTCATTTAACGGGCGCACTAATGTCACACAAATAGTTATTACTCGCTTTTGTGTAAGTCCAAGCAAGCGAAAGGTCGTTGCCGCTGCAGGTGGTTAATTAAATCATAATTTCAATGGCTTTGTGCATATTATACAGCATTTAAACACCTGGGATACTAATAGATGTTTATGGCGCTATGTATGTATGTATGTATGTAGATTATAACACTGTGTAACAGCCACCAATTATGAAGGACGAGGAGCTCTAGAATATCGGACCACCTGCTGATTTTTCCCCAAAAGCCACAACATTTTTTAATGAAAGAGCCGTGTGTAGAAAAATGTAATATACAATGGAAATCTTCCAAATCCAAGGTGGCCGCCACCACAAAATGGCGGATTATAATTATTCTATTTTTCAATCCCCTCAATGTAGATATCAAATAAAAAGTTTGAGAAATAGAACACAATGCGTTTTGGAAAAAGAATTCGTTGTTGAAAATGGCGTTCGATACAAAATGGCGGGACATAGATTTAAGGCACTTAATACATTAAAACTAAAATCTAGGTATCTACATAATCAAAACACGGGGCCTTTGTGAAAACAAGATTCATCGATAGATCCCGAAACATAAACCTTATGTATGGCGAAATGTTGGGAAACAGATGGAATGGTCCGAAAACATAATAAAAGGAAAGTTAAACGCAAAGAATTTCGAAAAGTTCCAAAAATTCCAAATGTTTTACAAAGTAATAAAACTTCGCGAAAATCCCGCAAAGTTGAACACGAAAAATCCCAAAAAGGAGAGGAATCTCATATGTTCTAAAATATAATAATACTTCCCGAAAGATCACCAAAAGTTAATTAAAAGAGTCCCGAAAAATCACAAAAATTTCTAGAAGCTCCAAGAAATATTAAAATGTCCGAGAAAATCTCGCAAATTAAATAAAAAGAGTCCCGAAAAGCACCAAAGTTCCCAAATGATAAAATAACACAATCAAGCTTTCCAAAAATTCCCGAAAAGTTAATAGAATCCCGAATAGTCCATAAACTGAAAAAAACCTGCGAAATATGCTGCATAGGAAAACACAAGGAATAAAAAAGCACCGATTGTCCTGAATTGTCTAAAATATTATAAAACTACGAGTTGAATGAAGGGTCGCCAGAAGTCTGAAAAATCCGGCTCCGTCCAAAAACATAATAAAATTTCTCGAAAAAATCAAAAGGAGTCTCGATAAGTACTGAACATCCGGAATAGTCTAAAAAAATAAGTAAACATCCCAAAAATATCGAATGGTTTAATACCATTGTTCGAATGATAAAAAAGCATGATAAAACATCCCAAGAAATCCCGAAAAGTTAAAAAATCTGTAAAGTTTTAAAAACTAAATAAAACTTTACATAAAAAGCCGAATATTTAAATGCGAAAAATCTCAAAGGTACCGATTATCCCGAACTGTCTAAAAATATAATAAAACTACCAGAAGGCGAATAAAAATAGACCCCAAAAGTAAAAAAAACCTTCAATATTCAAAAACACAATAAAAATTATCGAAAAAAAGATCGAAAAGAGTCCCTTAAAGTACCGAAGATCCCAAATACTTTAAAAAGATTAACTAAACTACCCAAAAAATATCGTCAAAGCTTAATACAAGAAATCCCGAAAAGTCACGAAAAAAATCCTCAATAATTCAAAAATACAATAAAAGCCCAGAAAAGTTAAACACATGCCAAAAAGCTCAAAAAATGTAAGTCATGCGTTTATGTAGGTTTTTGCCCAAAATCACAGAATCGCGCTTCGTTGCAAGTCTTAATATATTGTTGCTTACAATTGCTTGCATAAGACTGCGTGGAACATCTTGTCGAACTGGCTAAGCTTACCCGAAAGCACACGCTAGCTCGTCGGAATTGGGCGAGTTACTTGATGTGCCCCCATTCTCACGCAACACCACTCAAAGAAAAAAATAGTGGTGCGCGAATTGCAGGCTCTAGAAATTTATACTACCCAGCTTCCTCGACGTAGAAGGTATCAGAAGGAGATGGGAGGCGTGTTTATAAGACGCTCCTTGTAAGACTACAGAATACCAACTGTCAAGGCATAGCGTACGCTGACGATATTGCACTGACACCAACGAATAAGCATCTCCAGATGCTATATGGCTCAAACCCTCTATCGAGGTAGAATACCGCGATTTAATTCTAGAGAGTAAGTTAAACTGGAAGCAAAATGTTACAGACCTTTCTGTTTAAGTAGAAAAGCCAAAAGGATGCCGACCTAAACCACTCATAGTACACTGGATATACAAAACGTTTGTCCGGCCCATCCTTTTTTACTGGGTTACCGTATGCCGACGTAGTTATATCTACATATAGAATCAAGGTAGTTGTATAGTGTATCCTACCCTCCACCGACAGCAAGGCCCTGGGAACCTCCTTTCCCGAGTTTTACGGTAAGGTCGGCGAGCAACAACGCAACTAGATTGAAAGAAGCTCATAACCGGAGAGGTCTCAGGTTTGGTAACTCGAAAGTACTGTAAACCATTGCAGCAACTATATATCAGCTATCTATTCTGCGACAATAGGTTTTCTACAAAATATCTAGATAGAAATAAATGGGAAGACCGTACAGATCTAGATTCAAGGCCTACATTGATATTTTTTTACCGACGGCTAAAAGCTGAACAATATTTTGGCAGCGGGATCCACTCCCAAAAGCTTTCATTGAATATCAGCCTAAGGCTTGCTGACAAATGATAAATCTTCTAGGCCGAATTAACAGCCATAAATCAAGCCGCAATCTGGCTTAGTAGTACATCATATTTTACTACCAGTGAACTCGATGAAGAATTCTGTTGAGGAGATGTGGTGATCTCCGAAATATCAGCTATAACTTCTGCCATTTATAAACTACTAGCCGGTCTCAAATTCGTTAAGCTTCGCCCCGCGCTGAGTGAGTACATACGTTTGTATACATACTCATTTGGAGAACGCAGGTGGCAACCCTATTTAAAAACTTAAAGCCTTATTGCACACCTAATGGCCAAGTTCTTTCATTTCATCTAGTCCAAAGAACGGTGTGTGTGTTTTAGACAAGTGGCAACCCTATAGAAATTCTAAGCACTTAAGATAATACCCCTATCTATACGGATTATACTACCAAATCTTGTCCGAATCCGTTCAGTAGTTAAGCGTGCTATACAAATCTCGACTTTGTTTTATATCTATTATGTAAGGATAAGATAGTAATTTTTAAAAAGGTAGCAACCCTACTAAAATAAATCTCGTCCAAATCCGTTCAGTACTTCTCGAGACTAGCGTGTTCAAATAATCTCGACTTTCCTTTATACTATGTATAGATTGTGGTTTTTTACACAATAATTTTCCACAGCAAACTGCCTCAAGCTCGATAAAAACTGTTTAATAACAACTACTGTGCAGTAACAAAGTGCTGATACAAATTTTTACTTTTGAAGTTAAACCATTTCTTTGAGTGGTATTTGAGTTATATTATGAGTACTTACGT
>NW_023458744.1:0-17068 GCF_013731165.1 Rhagoletis pomonella
GCACTTACCTGGGCACTTAACTGTAGTTAAGCTCTTGGCGAAAATGGGCTATAAATACGGTGACCAGATTTCTGTGGACAAAAATCGGGACATGTATAATGCTTACTAATCTAAAAAAAAAAACTATGTAAATCAAAATTTCAAATCTTTGAATTTTAACAAATGTTGATAAAAAGTTTAAAGATTTGAGTATGTCCATTCAATTCAAAGCGCAAGTTTTGAAGTAGCTTGGACTTTTACTGTTGATTTTTGTCAATTCTTTTGTTCGCGCGTTTTCTTCCAAAAAAGTATGTCCGAAAATGTTTTTGTATGGAGAAAATGAGCAATACCTTCCATAAAAAAAATTTACCAAAAGTCAACGGTAAGTCCAAGCTATTTACAATTTGCACTTTGAATTGAATATGCTACAAAACTGCATACCCGGAATGTTTCTAAGAAATCTAATTAAAAAGCTCAAAATTTCGATGAAACTTTTTCGAACTTAGCTAATTTTTGTACAACGTTTAAAATTTTGACTCGCATGGTCTTTGTTAAATAACGAGCTACACTTTCATAAAAAATAATAAAAAATAAATAATCGAAAGGGTAGTAGCCAAAGAATGTTAAAATGCCTCTTCCCCATTTATATCTTTGCCACTGTATCTACAGCTTATATTTTTCATATCCATGAATTTTTTGAGGGAATTAGTATTTCACTAAACTCAAGTTTGAATCGTTTTATGGAAAAAAAACCAAACTTAACAAAAAAACAGAATAAAACATAACCTAAGATCATAGAAAGTAAGGATGCTAGAGTTGCTATGTTTATAACTTCCTTATATTCTATGTTCTTTGTGATAACGAATATGCTGCCACGTTTGTAAGAAAAATTATTTTTGGGACAGAGTACAGGGAGACTCTTTTCAAATTAATAAAGAAAACACTGAAAATCGGGAGACACTTATACATTCTGACTTTTAAAAACTATTCAGCGGGACAATTTCCTCAAAATCGGTACCTTTACAACTCAAATAATACGCTATTTTCTACAAATAGGCCGAACGTATTTTCAAAGTATTTCAAGTATCAAAGTATTTGAGTATCTCAGTTACGCAATGTCTGGTCAACACTAACTGCAGTTTAAACTTTTGCCAGGGCAGTCCATCCCTCCCCGTTGTACACTCAGAAAAAAGCCTGCCAAATATATTCCTCTCAATACATGATTTGGTAACTATAAACAAATAATGTAACTATAACCAAATCATGTGTTGATAAAAACATATTTAGTTGACGTAACTAAACTCTTTTCTCAGTGTATGAATTTTTACATAACCAAAAAAAAAATCTCTTCATTAATACGCTTTTATGAAATCCATACTTACATTTCAAGTTAGCGTAATCCATTTTCAGCGCTGCTCTAGCGTAATCCTCGGATCTTATGTCTTGCGAAGTTTTAGTTGAATTTCGAATATTTTATTTCATTAAATTTATGGGAGACAATAAATAATATTCACTTAGGATTTAATACGAACGAGGTATTTTTATGCATTTATTGATAAGATACTTTGTGGTCGGAGTTTTAAACGGATATAACTGCGAATAACGGTAAGAAATTTTAGTATTTGGAAAAGCTTCAAAAAAAAAAAGGTTTATAAAAACACTATCAGTCCACTATAGTAGACCTACGAATCATATGTGTACGCGAATTGAAACAAAAAGTAAAAAAAAAAAATATTAGTTCTAATGAAATCAAACTAAACAAGTAAGAGCAGCGCTGTCTTCGGCTATGCCGAAGGCTTCATACCTCTCATGAACATCTGCAAATTTTACTTTGACAGATTACTGCTTTTGAATACATCTGCATACATCGATAGAGGAGTTACATACTTATATAAAAAATCGCATCTAAACAATCAGAGGTATGGAAGATATACTTTATATGACACCAATCTAAGTGATTTTCACCGCTATGTGATCGGTATGTAAACCGGTAACACAATTTATTGGGTTTAGTTTCGTACATAAAGGAGATATATGGCAAAAACTGGTATCTTAACAATCAGTGCTATAGGAGATAAAGCTTATACAGCATAGATTTTGACGATTTTCTCAGTAGACTTTGTATTATTATTTATAAAATATCTTACGAAATTTATCGGTTTTAGCTGTTCAAATAAAGGAGTTTTACAGTAAAATCCCATATCTGAACAATCAGATGTATGGAAGATATATGTTGTAGTCACCCGATCCTTGTTATTTCCACTGTAAGTATTCTGTTAATAATGAGTGAAAATGGTGCGGAATTTCATGATCCTAGCTGCATAAATGGAGGAGTTATGATAAAAGACCTCATATCTGAACAATCAGTTGTATGGGGGCTGCAGGTTATAGTGACCCGATCTTTATTATTTTCGCTGTAAGTCTTCTGTTGATAATGAGTGAAAACAGCGCGAAATTTCATGGTCCTAGCTACATAAATGGATGAATTATAACGAAAAATCTCATATCTGAACAATCAGTTGTATGGGAGCTATAAGTTATAGTTACCAGATCTTTTTAATTTTCACTGTAAGTTTTTTGTTGATAATTATTGAAAACAGTGCGGAATTTCATGTTCCTAGCTATATAAATGGAGGAGTTATAACGCAAAATTTTATATCTGAACAATCAGTTGTATGGGAGCTATAGGTTATAGTGACCCGATCTTTGTAATTTTCACTGTAAGTATTCTGTTGATAATGTTGATAATGTTGATAATGTTTCATGTTCGTAGCTGCATAAATGGAGAAGTTATAATGAAAAATCTCATATCTGAACAATCAGTTGTATGGGAGCTATATGTTATAGTGGTCCGATTCTTCCGGTTCCGACAAATGATTAATACATTATAAAAATACACCCACCTACCAAATTTGATCCGGATATCTCGAAAACTGAGAGACTAGATTGCATACAAACAGACAGACAGACGGACAGACGGACAGACGGACAGACGGACATGGCTAAATCAACTCAGCTCGACGTTTTGATCATATAAGTATACATTTTCATGGGTCTATCTCTTTTTGTTCTGGTACTTACAAACATCGGACCAAAGTTATAATACCATTTCATGCTCATGAAAGGTATAAAAAGCTGGAGTGAAAAGAACTTAAAAGTTCTTCAACAGCAGCAATATCGACATCTCTCGCCGCCAAAGCGTTTAGCTGCGCGAGCGACGCGTTTGAAACTCTGTCTGGCTGAGGACTGCGTACGGCTGCCATTGACGGCTGCAGACACAGTCTAAAAAGAAGATCGGGACCGCAACTATGTATGTAGTAGCTGTAGTAGCTATAAAAGGTGGGTACAGCTGTTGCTTTCTGCAGACAATGCAGAGCCAAATGCGCGCAGAGTGCCTGCAGATGTAAGTGTGCTATGTAGTATAAAGCAGTGCTCGTCAAACTTTTGAGTGTGACGGACCGGCTGCAGTTTTTCTATTACGTCGGGGACCGGTACCTTTTTTTATTGATTATTTTTCGTTTACGATCATCTCATATATGTATTAAAATTTGTTTAAATGAATTTCTTTATTAGCCGGGTGTCTATATATGACCTATTACCATTTAATGATAGCAGATATTAGCGATTTTTTATGAATGTTTAACAAATTTAAGTTGTTTTTATTATACAAGTTGTATATAGCCTCATTAAACAGTAATATAAAACATCAAAAAATCGTTGTCCATTTCCCGACGCCCTTTGCGGACCGGCGACTTATGGCTTACGGACCGGCACCGGTCCGCGGACCACCACTTTGACGAGCACTGGTATAAAGTGTTGCAAAAGCGGAGATTTGAGCTGTGTAAGTAGGTGCGCGCTTACAGCAGCAGCAACAGCAATAAGAAAGGAGGTAGGATAATTGGTACAGGCACGAGTGGGTGAGGGCGTCGGGTGGGCGCTGAAATGCGCAGTGCAGTGGAGGGGGAAGAACTATTTAGTGATAAAATGAGATTTATGTACGACTTGTCTCGCTCGAACGCGCTCGATGCTGCTGCTTTCTGCTGCAGGACTCTTAAACTGCTAAAAATAACAATGCACTGGAAAAATTAGCTGAGCGCATTGGAAGGCTATATTCCAATAGATTTTGCTGCGCGTGGATATGTATATACTATACAGCATATTGATATATACTGAAAGCTACTTTATCGAGCTGTGAAAGTGAAAATTTTTGAGGACCTCAAGGCGTAGCTTTTTTCTAATTTTTTAGTTTCTTTGTTTTAATTTTTTCTGTTTTTGCTCAAACACTTTGCGTTTTTTTTATTATTTTCGATAACTTATAATTTTCTGATTTAATTAAATAATTTTTTTTTATACATATATATCTATATATATATTCAATATCTGAACACTGACTATATCACGTCGAGAGATCTCCGCTTGAACCGTTTACACCACACAGCAGGACTACGCACGGAGAACTAGCCTCAGTATCCTTTTTGGCCACAAATGCCTGTGCGCCATAGCCATGGACCAGCATATTTCACCGCAGCAGCTATGTATCCTGCTCTTACCCATTGCCTGAGAAGAGAGCAGCGCTTGTGTGGTGAAAAGCTAAATTACCTCGCTGCTCACCGTCGTGATGCTAAGGAATTTTCACTACACACCAAGCCAAGTATGTGTGTGTGTGTGTGCTTGTGCTAGGCAAGGGTGGCTTACGCCGCACAGTAGGCAACAGTTTCAATTGTTTTGACTACACCTACACATACACAAACACATACACGCAGAGCAAAACTCACTCCATGCGCTATGGTGTGGGCTGCCACCTGGCTAACAGGCCAATCACAATCGCGCCAAGGTGGAGCTGTGTGCGCCAAGCTCACATATACACACAAATACACACAGTGGCACTCATTTTTACATAGACAACCTCTGCAAATATGGCGGGCGCTTGCATAAGCTTATATAACGAGATGGTGTATATGTATGTATGTATGTATGTATATTTTCCGTCAGCTCACTTTCCCTACTCGCTTCCACATACCAGCTCCCCTTTGGCGCAATCGTGCATAAAACATAGTTAGTTTGTTGCCAAGCAATTCGCATTTTTTTATGTTCATACTCGCAACTCCTCGCTTCAGTCATTCATGCCACTCTCTGCTGCTTGTTCGCACTGATATATGAAATTCCATTGTTTTTCACAACATTTAGCGAACGATGGCTGCAGAGGCGTAGATAGCTCTGGTCATGGGGAACTTGTGGACTGTTCGATAAAGATTAAAATCTTGCAATCTGAAATAAACTAAGAATAATCATTTTATTTTCTAAACGTATGTATGTAGTTCGAAAGGGTTTATTTATAACTCAAAACTCGAAATCATGAATGTTATTAGCACGAAATGCCTAGAGATTAATTTCAAAATGAAATGGAGTTGTTGCTGCTGTTTTTGTTGTAGCAGCTCTAGTATGCAACGTCTAGGTCGGTTTGTCCATAAATCTTTCTTGTCAAGCTCAACTAACGGTAGGCCCATGAACCGAGCTATTACAACGAGGTCGGCCAAAGGGAGCGCGAGTCCCTCGTAGTAGTCGAAGTTCAGAGTCTGTATACATGGTGCCCCGATGTAGATAGTATCCAGCACCACATCAGAAGGCATCCTGTCGCTGCCCGAAGGGCGACTTTGTACTTTATTTATTTATTTATTTAATTCTTACAGCTTAATTAAGCCTAGCTTAAACTTATATGCATATACATATTTATGTATATTTAGGATCTATAAATTAAAGCCTAGACAAAGTATAAAGTATAGGCCATTTATATGGACACCAACTGCAGTGAAAAACAATGAGGCATACTTCCAAAATAAACCATTACAATGATTGCACTATTTGGCTGTGGTTGAGCCACCGCGTATGCATGCAAAGTGCGAAACAAGCATCTAAACAGCGATTCACAGATTTGATCTAGTGATGCGTTCTGTGATGAGCCTCGGCAGCTTTTCGGATGCATGCGGAAGGGTATATGTTGGCGTAATGCAACAGTATACTTGGTGCGTATGCATTGCGATTGAAAGTCTGGAAGATTGCCCATGCATCACTAAATAGGAAGGATCCTACAATAATTATACAATTTTTGTTTAAATTCATTCATATTGCTTGATTTAACATCTTTTGGTAATTCATTAAAGCATCTTAATCCTTTATAATACAAGTTACATTTATCTGCTTCGGTTTTATAAGCAGGTAGATTGAAATCATTTTTATTTCGAGTATTTTTTGAGTGTACATTATTGACGTACTTTATGTCGCTTTTTAAGTAATCGGGCAAGTTGCCATCTATAATGTTCCTAATAAACTTCATTGTGTAGTAAACAAGTTGTTGTTTAACACTCAGCCAATTTAATTCGGCCAACATGTCTCTGATGGGTGTGTCATAACGTTTTCTAAGGATGAATCGCATGGCTCTGTTCTGTTGCTTTTGCAATTTATAAATTTGACTACCTCTCATTATGAAAAAAATAGTTGGACAATAAATAAAATTAGGTTCGATTATAGATCTATATACCATCGTCTTATACCTTCTACTCAAGTATCTGCAGGTTCTCTGCGTAAAGTATAATTTTTTTACGATCTTGCCTACAGTATAATCAATGTATTCGTTAAAGACTAGTTTATAATCGATCTTTATTACTAAGTATTTGAATGTATTAACTTTTTCCAGTGCTTCGTTGTTTATATTTAGAGTTAGCAACTCACTGTTCTAAAAATTTCGCCTTTATATAACCATAAACTTAGTTTTATTGACATTCAATTTAAGTCTGTTCAAACATAACCAATCGTATACTTTATTTAAGTCATCTTGCAATTTAGAGGCTATTTCAGCTATATTTTCTCCACTTAGCATAAGCAACGTATCATCAGCAAATAACTTAATATTGCAATACTTTATGCAATTAATAATGTCATTAATATATATATTGAACAAAATTGGAGCTAGCACAGATCCTTGAGGCAGTCCGACAGGTACACTTCTTTTATCGGATATTGATGATCCAATCGCAGTTCTTTGATATCGATTCGTAATGAAGTTTTCAACCCACTTTAGTTCGATACCATTTACGCCTATATTGAATAACTTTTTTTGTAACAGTTTTTGGTCGATCGTCTCAAAGGCACGTTTTAAGTCTAAGAATACAGCTATTATATGTTTATTGCTGCTCAGGTCTTCTTTCCAGTTAGCAATGACCAGGTTCAAAGCGCTTTCACAGGAATGCCTTTTACGGAAACCTGATTGTTGTGGTATAATAATCTTATTATTTTCCAAATATTGTACAAGTTGATTTTTAACCACTATTTCAAGTATCTTTTCATCACAGGGCAATGTGTTTATAGGTCTAATCTCGTCAGCTTTAATAGTATTTTTTGTTTTCTCCACTGGTACGACATTGGAAGTTTTCCAGTGATTTGGGACTATACCTTTCTCTAGACTTTCGTTAACAATCTGAGTGTAAAAATACCCAGTATAAGTTATAGAGTCTTTAATGACTCCTTCAGATAATATTTTCTTACCACCAATCTTATTTTTGAATTTTCTAACTATATCTAGGATGTCATTCGTTGATACGCTTTGGAATTTAAAACTAATGGCTCCATTACCAATAGACGTTATTTCACGATTACTAGCATCAATATTTAAGCTGATTTCCATCACACTATCAATGAAGTAGTTATTCAGTGAATGTGCTATTTCACTTTCATGTGTGAAAAGTTGGCGTTTAATTACTATTTTATTAATGACACTATTATCTTTAGACATAGATATGCAATTTTTCAAGTGTTTCCACATGGCCTTGCTATCTCCTGCATTACATGTTATTTTGTGTTCCATGTATTTAGCTTTTTTAACCTTTATTAGTCGTTTGTATTTACGCCGGGTAATATTATATTCATTCCAATCCCCCGACTGTAGAGCGATATTGTAGAGGTTTAACTTATGCTTGTTTAGGTTTGCCAGTTCGAAATCATACCACTTGTTCATCAGTTTAACACTGATTTCTTTCGAATATGTCAAAATGCTCATAGCATTTGATAATGTATTATTCAATAATACAACCTTATTATCGATACTTAAATTCTCAAAATGGCTATAATTAGATTGCCGCAATTGGTCAACAAGGCAATCACTAGTGTAATATTCCCAAGAAGTTATCATTTTCCTAGCTCTCATTTGAAACATTCTTTCCAACTTGATTTTAAAGTAGATAGTTTCGTGATCCGTAACTCGATGGTCATCCAGTCTTACAAGAAACATATTGGCTGTTGGTAAATAATAGGTCTATCATTGTTTCTGAGTTATCCCCTTTAAGCGTATAAAAATCAATTTTTTGGTCCATTGCGACTGAAATAAGTCCACTAACCGCCTACCGTAAGTTGTACAACATTATCATGTGTTAAGCAATTATTGTTTAAAATATCGTTTAAGTGTAAAATAAAGTCTGCATCACTTGAGCTAGGAGAATGATAAATTAAGCCTATTTGGTATTGGGGAAAAATATTTTTATACCCGCGCGCACTTGTGCACAAGGGTATATTAATTTTGTTCACATAACGGTTGTTTGTAACAGCCAAAACGAAACGAGATAGATATAGACAAATGTATACATAAATGATCAGGATGAAAAAAGAAATCGATTAAGCCATGTCTGTCTGTCCGTCCGTCTGTCCGTCTGTCCGTGTACACGATAACTCGAGCAGAAATTGAGATAGGTAGGTTTCCCTTAACCCAAGGTAGGTTGGTATTGAAAATGGGCGAAATCGGACTTTAACCACGTCCACTTCCCATATAACGGTAATTTCCAGATATACGAAAACTGCGATATTTTAGTAACTACTGAAGATAATTCACTCAAAATTGATATTTACAATAATTTTTAGACGAAAAATAAGAATATTATAAATATTTGGAAAATGGGCGTAGCCACGCCCACTTATGGTTACATGTGTATATCTTGGTAACCCCTGCACCAATTTCTTCCAAACTTGGCACAGTTGTTGGCCTTCGCATCACATACCAAATGGCTGAAAATTTTTAAAATCGCTCAATAACCACGCCTACTTCCCATATAACGGTAATTTTTGGAAATACGAAAACTGCGATATTTTAGTAACTACTGGAGATTATTCACTCAAAATTGATATTTATAATAAGTTTTAGACGAAAAATAAGAATATTATAAATTTTTGGAAAATGGGCGTAGTCACGCCCACTTATAGTTACATGTGTATATCTTGGTAACCGCTGCACCAATTTCTTCCAAACTTGGCACAGTTGTTGGCCTTCGCACAACATACCAAATGGGCGAAAATTTTTAAAATCGCTCAAGAACCACGCCTACTTCCCATATAACGGTAATTTTCAGAAATACGAAAACTGCGATATTTTAGTAACTACTGGAGTTTATTCCCTCAAAATTGATATTTACAATAATTTTTAGACGAAAAATAAGAATATTATAAAGTGTTGGAAAATGGGCGCAGCCACGCCCACTTATGGTTACATGTGTATATCTTGGTAACTACTACACCAATTTCTTCCAAACTTGGCACAGTTGTTGGTCTTCGTACAGCATAAAAAATCGCCGAAACTTTTTAAAATCGGACAATACCCACGCCCACATCCCATATAACGGTAATTTAGAGAAATACAAAATCATCGATAAATCAGTAAATATTGAAGCTAATTTATTCAAAATTGATGCTTGCAACAATTTGCCAAGAAATACATTTATGGTAAAATTTTTAGAAAATGGGCGTGGCACCGCCCACTTATGATCACATATAAGTATATCGGTAACCGTTCTACCAATTTTTACCAAACTCGGTGTGGTTATTGTGCTTGCCACATATAAGCAAAATTTTGAAAATTATTGAAATCGCACTAAAATAACGGCCGCTTTTCATATAACGGTAAATTTCAGAAATGCTTGAAATTTCAATATTTCGAAATTGAAGGACGCTAATTTACTCAAAATTGATACACCCCGGCTTACCATCTAGCGGTAGCTTTCGGAAAGGTGAAAAAACATATATTTAATACTTGCGCCGGGTATTTAATGTTCGGTTCCGTCCGAACTTAGACTTTCTTACTTGTTAATTTTAAGTATAATACACCAAAGATTTTATTCATATGTGGAGTTACAACTTGTGGAATATTCAATTGATTCATGTACGTATACTAGCACACCGCCCGTATGTCTACTATGCGAATTACAACGAACAAGTTTGTAGGTTTTTATCTGTAACTCTTGGTTAGTTATATCCTCAGTCGAGCAACTCTCTGAACAAAGTATCAGATGTGGCTTCTGAATTTCTATTAAAAGCGCTAGCTCACACTTATTAGCGATGATACTATTAATGTTTAAATAAATACAATTTAGTTCATTTATTTTTCGTTGCTAAAATCGCATTTTACTTTTAGTGTTAGCATGTTTTTTATATGGTGGACAATCTATACTGAAAGCATAATGATGCAAGAAATTTAATAACCGAAAAACGTTGTACTATTGCTCTTAACCCAGACAATGTAAATAAAATAATGCTTCTGCATTCAAATATAGAAATATAAATATACTAGGTAGGTAGGTTGTCGCGGTCGTCTATAAGACACACTTAGGCTCAGGGCCCATTGTGATGCCGCATGTTGTGTCAGCAACTCCCAATCCCTCCTAAAACCATTTTGAACTTTGAACGAATTTTAGAAGATCCCTGATTTCGACGCATCTAAGGTCCTCCAAGTTGTCGAAGAATTGCCTACCGAGAGTGGAGAGTCTTCGTCTAGATAGAGCAGGGCATTGGCAAAACAGGTGGAGAATCGTTTCCTCCTCTTCTTCATCTTGACAACTTCCACAGAAGTCATGTGAGCGTAGGCCAAGTCGATAGGCGTGCTTGCCAATTAGGCAGTGTCCTGTTATGACGGATACTAATAATCTAATATTGGACTTATTTAGACTCAGTAGTAGGCCAGTGCGGTTGGCGCTGAGCACCGGCCATAATTGTTTGGCAGTTTTGCAGGTGTTTTTGTCCTGCCACCTTTCGTTCGCTACTTTAGTGAGCCTCTCGGAGATAAGTAGCTTACAAGTTTGCAAGGGTATTCCTATTTCGTCATTTATATCCTCAAAAGGAAGTTTCGTGCCAAGTCGCGCCAGTTCGTCGGCCTTACAATTCCCCTCTATGCCGCAGTGTCCCGGAACCCATATTACCTTTGGGCGAAATGACTCAGCCATCTCGTTAAGAGATGCGCGGCATTTCATGGCTACCATGGAGGTTGTCGACTGCTTCGTGAAGGACTTTATTGCCGCCTGGCTGTCAGTGAAGATGTAGATATCAACTTGGGGTATCATATCACACTTTACCAGTTTCGTGGCCCTGTCGATTGCCATCAGTTCAGCCTGAAAAACGCTACAGTGGTCCGGGAGACGAAAGCTGAGGGAGATTCCCAGGTGATGGGAATATATACCTCCTCCAACCCTACCCTCGAGCTTTGAGCCATCTGTGTATACATGGATGGACTCTCCACTACTTACAACGTCATGCTTCCACTCTTCCCTTGAGGGTAGGAGGGTCGCGAACGCTGTAGCGGGTGCAGGTTCCGGAAGTGCATAGTCCACCAATCCGGGTAGCCCCGGAACCTCCGTTAATATTCTACCGTGACCATAACTGGTATTTGACCACTTATTTAGAATATACATTCGAATTGCCGCGCCACTTGCGACTTGTTTGGCATGTAGGTCCACCGGAAGAAAATTCAGTAGGGCATACAGTGCCTTGGATGGTGTTGTTCTCATCACACCAGTTATGAGTGTGGACGCAAGCCTTTGAACCTTGTCCATTTTTTTTAAGTTTACCCCTTTCCCAAGGGTGTTCCACCATACCACTATACCGTGATAGAGAATTGGCCTAACCACCGCCGTGTATAGCCAGTGTATTATTTTGGGTTCCATCCCCCATTTTTTCCCTATTGCTCTGCTGCAGGAATATAGTGCCACTGTTGCTTTGCGTACTCTATCTGCAACGGTTTAGTTTAGTTTTCAGTTAAGTTTCCTATCTACTATGAGACCTATATATTTGGTCTCTTCCTTTATTGCGAGAGTGTTGCCCTCTAGGGTTATGTTGCCGAGATCAGGTATCTTGTGCTTCCTGGTGAACAGCACAAGGTCTGTTTTTTCAGGATTCACTCCCAGTCCTCGCCTGTTACACCACAGGGATAGTTTGTTGAGGGATCTCTGGATCAGTTATGTCAATGTTGAGAGATGTTTACCCGAGATAGCTATTACAATATCGTCGGCGTATGCAATTATCTGACCGCCAATGTCTTCAAGTTCCCGAAGAAGGCTGTCTACTGCTATATTCCACAGGAGCGGTGATATTACTCCCCCCTGGGGTGTACCCCTGACGGGGAACCTTTTTTTACTGATTCACCTAATCCTGCGCTTATTTCTCGGCCGATTAACATTCGTTCAATAAATGAGGCTAGTGAATTGCTTACTCCCAGATTTATCAGAGATGAGATAATCGCTGCAGGAGATACATTGTTGAAAGCACCCTCGATGTCCAGGAAGGCCGCGAGGGTGTATTCTTTGTAATAAAGTGATCTTTCAATTGTGTGCACTAAAGAATGGAGTGCTGTTTCGACTGATCTCCCTTTGTTGTAGGCATGCTGGGCTTTCGAAAGTTTGCTGCCCACCTTGTCCCTAATGTGCCCATCTATTAGTCTCTCTAGAGATTTCAACAGGAAAGACGACAGACTAATGGGTCTGAAGTCTTTTGGTCTCGTGTGTGTAGTTTTCCCTGCCTTGGGAATGAAAACTACTCTTACCTCCTCCCATTTGTGGGGTATATAATTCATTCGTAACACTGCTTCAAAGACTGGTACGAGTATGGGTGCAATTATTCCTGCTGTATGCTGTAGGTCAGCGGGAATAATGCCGTCTGGTCACGGAGATTTAAACGGTTGGAAGCTGCTAATAGCATGCTTTATGTTCTCCTCGGTTATGATATTCGCTGGAATGTCATCATGGTTGCCTATGATTCGGGTATTTGTGACTCTACTGTGTAGGTAACCCGGAAAGTGCGTCTAGAGCTCTAGAGTTTCTTCGCTGCTAGTTGTCCAATCACCATCCTCCTTGATGAGATAGCTAATATTGCTGGGACTCATAGATGACAGAAGTTCCTCCATGAGGAGCGCTTAGCGTCTCTTATTGCATACTTAAATCGGCGTTTCCAGTCTTTAAATTCACTCCAAGAGTTGAATCTCTTAGCTTCATTAAATTTTGGTCTGCATTCCCTTCTGAGGGTTGCAATTTCAGTGGACCACCATGGAGGTTTTGGTTTCCTACTTGTTGCCCTGATTGGGCAGGCTAATTTTGCTGCACGATGAAATGCTTTAGTTATATCGTCTACGACGTTATCAAGTTGATGTTCCGAGTTTATTTGATTTGTGAGGTCGGAAATATCATTAGAAAATATTGTTTCAAATTTTTTCCAATTTGTTTTTCTGCGGTTTAAGACCACTTGTTGTTTTCTTACTGGTACGTATAGGTTATAAACGACGTACATGTGATCCGTGTGTGTTGTCTTTTGAGACTCTCCAGTCATTCAAGAGTTCTGCCCCCTGCTCATTGACACATGTAATGTCAAGGACCTCCCTTCTAACAGACGTCAAAAAGGTAGGGGTATCACCTACGTTGCTAACCTGTAAGTTATTGCACATAATGAATTCGAATATCGACTCACCGCGTTCATTTGTATCTGAGCTGCCCCATATGTGATGATGGGCATTCGCGTCCGCTCCTATGACCATCGGAGTGCCGCGTCTAGAGGCCTCCATTACCGCGCTCCTTAAGGATTGTGGTGGAGGTAGTGTGTCTGCGTCGTGGGCCATATATGTGGAAGCCAGCCAAATAGACATTCCGCCTGATTCCACTGCTATGATGACGTTGTCCGCATCGCTAAACTGTATCAAGAGAAATGCATTAATACACTTTTTTATCAATATGCACGACCTGGGTTTACCTTTGTCAGTTACATAGAACAGCTTATATCCCTTCATATTCAATCCACAAACCCGATCTTTTATGACCCAAGGCTCCTGGATGAGTGCGATCTCCTCTTCTCTTTCGGCGAGACGGAGGAGAAGTGTGGCTGAGGCCGCCTTGCAGTGGTGGAGATTAATCTGAACTATCCCCACCATCAGTTTCGCGTGCTGCTGCTGGACAGCCAACCACAGTCCGGTTGACGTCCTCTTCGTCAGAAAGGGGGAGGATATCCTCCCCTTCTCCTTCCACCATGGTGTCGGAAAAGTCGGAGTGGTCCCCCGCCCCCTCTTCTAGAGTCACCCTCTCGAAGAGTTCGCCGACCATTCCGGAGGTGGATGCCACTTCGTCGTCAGTAGCACTTTCCACTGCGTTCGCTTCGTCGGTAGGGTGTTGTTTCCCTGACACGTCCTGCCGATAAACATGGAGGTTCAAGGCTTGGAAGCCATAATTTATCCTCCAGTTTTGGTTGGATAGCGGTTCTACTGATTCCTCGTTGAGGACTATTACCGCTAACCTTCGCTTGCCATCGATATCGCCTATCTTTGCTACCTTCCAGTCGTGGGTGGGTAGCTCGGGGTTGCCCATGCGTATCCATTCCAGCACTTCCTGTGGGTCGGTGTGGAAGTCTGGAATCCAGGCCCTGGATCTGGGCCGATTGGGAATGTCTTCCCGCTTTATCGCCTCAAGGCGTGCACCCGGCCAGACCTCGCCTACGCGACTGATGGCCAGGGTGTATAGGTCGACGGATCTCTGGTCCGCGCACCTTGCCAATTTGACGCGGTTTTGGAACCAACCGGCGTCCGCACAACTGGGGGGTGGTCCTGGGTTTTCCCCTAGAACCTCCTTATAGACGGCCCAGAGTCGCCTGTTGACCAGGTCCCAGTTCTGTGGTGATATTGCACCATCAAGTGAGCTGCGGTCTATCACAGCCCTGGTAAATCTGTCCTTCGCCGCGTCCGCGAAGGATCTTTTCTGCAGCTCGTCCGCTATTAAAAAGGCGGATACCCTTGTTCTCTTGGGTTCCGAGCTTAGCTCCCTAGAGGACTTCCGCTTGCCTTGAGCAGACTCTTGTTTGGCTTTCGCCTGGTGTTCAGCCATAAACTTTTCGGCCCAATTCCTTGAGTCCAGCTCTTCTGCGGTCAGTTCTTCTGGCTTCTTATCCCTCAGTCTCTCCAGGATTCTGAGGGCTGACCGTCTGGTACGATAGTACCTTTCTGATGCACTAATGTGCTTCTGGGGATGGCTACTGCCCATCGCTACATTAGTGCCAGAATGGCGCACCTCAGAGGCCGCTGGCTTTGCCATGCGGTCTGATGTCGCCGACGCCGCTTTAGGGATTGCACCTGTCGATGTTCCCTTGCCTCCTGGAGGGCGGGGACGGCAGCAGGGCTAGCTTGTCTTGTGACAGGGCTGCCCTTGCCTCCCGAAGACCTATCTGCGAGGGTGGGTCGGCTACCAGCACCGGACGGATTAGCATCCTCGCTAGCTTGTCTAGGGACATGGCTAGACCGGTTGCCGGAAGGGGGCCTCGATGCCGTTGAGGCAGTCCCAGAGGGGACAGAGCGTATGCTCAGCCCTGGCTTGGCCACAGACTTTGCACCGCTGGCTTGCTTGGTCTTGTCCGAGGACAGACCGGACCTTCCTGACTGGGTGGGTCTACTTTTTTTGGGGGGTTCTCGGGTGTCCGAGGCAGGTTTTTTGTTTGGGTTCATCATTTTCATAAACGTCCGCACTGCTCGACGTGGCGAGCGTGGCGGACTACGTATTTAGGGGGGGGGGGGGAAAGGGAGTCGTCGACCACAGCGGTCCACTCCGCCGTGGCAAGGTCATTCTACCTCCTGAGGTGACCCGGTATCAGGAGAGCGCCGTTAGAATACAGCCGGATACCCCTGGCTGCAAACCATCCCATAGGCACGGTGACGCATAACACCCTGGATTAGGGGGGAAAGGATAGGGAAAGATATACTAAATAAATATAAATATATTATATCTTTACCTTAATATAGAAAGGCCCTAACTCATACAGTCGCTGAAATGCAAAAAAGCCGTAACTGACTAAAATTTTTTATTGCTTAAAATGGTTTGGGACACATAATTCGATGAAATACATCATAATCAATCGAAGCGGGCATTTCGGATGTTTGCTTAGTTACGGCTTTTTGTATTTCAGCGTCGTTGTGAGATAGGGCCTTTCTATATTAAGGTAACGATATGTTGAAACCAATTCTATTCTTATCTAATGACTCTCTTTTATGGCGCATACAAGTACAAAATATGTATAAGAAAAGTTCAATAAATACAAGGAAATGTAGGTATTTAGATTTATAAAAATAAAAAAAATTCCAACATATTCACTCAATTTGTTTTCACATCATTTGAATATTGTAATGTCGACAATCATATAAGCAAAGCTATTCATTTAAATTCTATAAAATTCAAACCCAATCACATTCATTTAATGTCAATATGAATGATTCATTTGCCGTTTAGAATGGATTCATGCAGCCCTCTAGTATGTACATACAAACGAGCACCAATTAATTTTATTTAAAGAAATGGCGTGTCGTCTATTTCCGCCGATATGCGTGTATAAACCCTCCTCAAAGTCTAGCCAAAAAGCCAGCAACTCACACAACAGGTTCCCCAGAGCAATTCGCTCGAGAAAGTGGTACCCGGTACACGTAATACGCGGCACACAGCACAACAATCCGCCAAAACAGGCAACCCGGCCCAAAATTACCACCGTAGAAGGCAGAAACCCCGAGCGGCAGTGCAGGATTCGATTTAGTTGACAATAGTCAAACTAATTTTATTTAAAGAAATGGCGTGTCGTCTATTTCCGGTGTAGCAAACGAAGTACATAGGGCGACATCTAGATGTCATCTACCTCGCCCTATTCACTATGCTTTTTTATAGGAGCTTTTCAAAGCTTTGCTTTATGGTGTCGGACACACAACATTGAAAGTTTCTGGAACACAACATTGCAAGTTGATAAAAGCGTTGTAAAAATAAAGATTATTTTC
>NW_023458744.1:17168-18393 GCF_013731165.1 Rhagoletis pomonella
TGTGGTGATTTCCGAAATAGCTATCACTTCAACAATTTTTTCAAATTTTGTTGCTTTTCCACAATAAATTTTCGTTTAAAAAAACGGCCTTGAGCTCAATAAAAATTGTTGAATAAAATTGTTATAAAAGGACAAAAAAATAACAAAAACAAATAACTTAAGGACGAGCACATCTAAAAGTTAAACATTCTAAAAATAGAATTATTAGCAAAAACCAACAGTACCAACAACCACATGATCAAGTGAATTGCAGCGGAATAGCTGCGCTTGATTGTGTTGGCATAACAAAAATGAAAATAGTGGAAAAAAGCAAACGATAATTTACAAGGCGTACTTAGCACGGTGCATAGGCAACTGGCTGAGTCAGTGGGATCGTCGGTTCGAATCCTACTGAAAGAAGTCTGATGAGGAAATGTGGTGATTTCCGAAATAGCTATCACTTCTACCATTTTTTAAAATTATTGTTGCTTTTCCACAATAAATTTTCGTTTAAAAAAACGGCCTCGAGCTCAATATAAATAGTTGAATATAATTGTTATAAAAGGCCAAAAAAAACAAATTATCCAACATTTTAATGTATGCAGATGATGTAAAACTTTATAGATCGTACGTTTCAATTAAAGAAAAGTCTTTGCTACAATCAGATATAACAGCATAACTTACTGGTGTAAAGTAAACTTATGCCTCTAAACCAGAGGTGGGCACTCCCACTATAACACACATGCGCTTGTGTGCTAAGTGCTCATTTACAACCGGCGATTTTTGTTGCCGCAACTCGACGTTTGTTGGAGAGAGCGGGACGAGGAAAGGAGAGGGGCACCGAGTGGCTCGTCCTCGGGCAACACGCTTAGTACTCTCGTTCGTCTGAGTAAATTGAACCCCTGTTCACAGCTGACAACAACAATTGCATACACACAAATCGCCGTGTGTAAATGAATCGAGCAAAAGGGAATGTGAAAAATCGCGTCGACAAAAGTTTCCGTGAATAAACACAGTCTAAGCAGCGAAGTTTTGCTCAACAACCAGTGCTCGGACTTTACCACATTTGTGGAATAGATAACACTTTTTTTTGCTAAATTACATTTCTACTACTTCTACCACCGTAAGCTAAAACACTTTCGGATCTTGAAACTTCTTTTTTTTAATTTGTTTATTTACGCATTAATGAATGGGCATTTTCTACAACAAAAAACAACATTACTTGCTGCGAAGTCGACACATGTAT
>NW_023458744.1:18493-20637 GCF_013731165.1 Rhagoletis pomonella
TCTACAACAAAAAACAACATTACTTGCTGCGAAGTCGACACATGTATTATATGATCGTCTTCGTGCGTCGTACGATAATTGATGATTGACTGATGCTTTGCTAGCACTTCGGCAAAGCAAATCAAATCAGTTGCTGCTGAGACTTTACTGTGCAATTCGAATAATACACACATAAAATCTTTCGGGAGGAATGGGAAATACATTTTTTGCATAGAAAACATGAATGGGTGTGCTGTAACGCGAGCTTTAAGGTTGCAAATACACTTTCAGCAACTCTCCGCTAAACGTACCTCAGCCGTGTATCCATACATGTTGCCCAACATACCCCTGCAGTACGGGGGAGCGACTACTGGACTGCTGAATCAGAAACTACGTGATAAACTCCGCCAATTACCGACCGACTACTTGCAGTGTATTTCATCGATTACTTTTACAAGGAAATGTCCTAGGCGGTTGTTGTAGCGGCCCAGATCGGTTGATATCTCAGTCGTTGTCGTCAAGTTCCACTAACGGAAGCTCAAGGAAGCGTGCAGCTTCTATCGGGTCGGTCCACAAGGACAAAGCCGTTAGGGTTGTCGGGTTTTCCGGGCATGCGAAGAGATGTTTCGAGTTGTGCCGCATGCCGGACACTCATTTGGCACATCCTCATTCAATCTTCTCAGGTAGGAGTTTAACCTGCTGCACTAGCCAGAGCGGAGTTGGGCTATTGTCGTTTGTGTCTCCCTAGGCAGATGAAGCTCCGTCTCGTCTATGTCCGGTGGTGGTATGCCTAGAATGGCATTCACAGGTCTAGAGTCTACATAACTCGAGACTGACTCCCTGTGAATGCCGTTCAGGGCCAGTCGGTAAGCTGACGGGTCCAGAGGTTGCTTGATGAACCTCTGGACTTCGTCCGGCAGTTCATATAGATGCCTCCTAACGTGCCTGTTTGGGTGGCAACTTCTGTGGCTCCCGATCAGGAACTGCTTGCAGAGCATTATGTTGTGCTCCTTTATGGGGAGTATTTGTGCCTCGTTGTGGAGGTGATGTTCGGGCGACATCAGGAGGCATCCTGTCGCTGTCCTGAGTGCGGTGTTCTGTACAGTCTGTAGCTTCGTCCACTGCGTCCTACTAGTCCCCGGCGACCACAATGGCGCTGCGTAGTTTAAAACCGGCCGTTGTATGTTGCCAGCAACGTTTCTTTGTCTTTGCTCCAAGTACTGCCGGCTAGCGACTTGAGGACCTTGTTGCGGCTCTGTACTTTATTGACAATAGCGGTTACGTGCGCAGAGAAGGAGAGCAGGCTGTCGAATGTTACTCCGAGTATTTTGGGATTATTCATCGTATGTAGTCACCATCGGCTCTCTCTGCACTACCGGGAGTGCAATTAAAGAAAAGACCGCTTTAAGTCCTGCTAAGAGGTAAGTGAAGAAAAATGAAATTAATCTTGATGTTGAAATTTTTATTTTGGTTCAAATTAAATAAACTAAAAATGATGAAACGTAAAGTGACCTAAAAATAGTTTAAGGGAAGTGCTGTGAATCGATACTAGAGGGAACGTGATCTCGGTATTCACAAAAGCCTAGATAAATTTAATTAAATCGAGCTAAATTGATAAAATAAAGTATAATTTATAAAATTAAAAAATTTAAATAAAATTTATAAAATTTAATAATGTTAATAGAAATTAAGAAAAGCCTATGAAATGAAATTAACACAAATTAAATTAAAACCAGTTAAATTAAATTAAATGGATCAAAATTATATTGAATAAAATAAAATAAAATTGATGTAACGTAATATAAATAACTAAAATAAAATTAACAAAAGGAAGTCATATTAAGAATTTGAGAATAAATTAAATTTAAAAATAATATTAAATTAAAGTAAATAACAGCAGTGATAAATAAAAGCAAAAGAAGACAAAAGCTATTTAGTTGTAAATTATTCCTGGTGGAAATTAATTGAAATAAACTTCACCTAAATACCGAGTTGTATATGCACCTACATATGTACATACAGATATATTTGAAAAGGGCATATATATATACAGCATTGCATTGGCGTGAATGAGGATTTGGAAAATACCTAAAGTATAACAATACTAAATGTGAGTCGTTTTTTTTGTTTCAGATTTGCGGCAGGATCGAGTGACGGGGCCAAAA
>NW_023458744.1:20737-24497 GCF_013731165.1 Rhagoletis pomonella
AACTACGTGATAAACTCCGCCAATTACCGACCGACTACTTGCAGTGTATTTCATCGATTACTTTTACAAGGAAATGTCCTAGGCGGTTGTTGTAGCGGCCCAGATCGGTTGATATCTCAGTCGTTATCGTCAAGTTCCACTAACGGCAGCCCTAGGAAGCGCGCAGCTTCTATCGGGTCAGTCCACAAGGACAAAGCCGTTAGGGTTATCGGGTTTTCCGGGCATGCGAAGAGATGTTGCGAGTCGTGCCGCATGCCGGACACTCATTTGGCACATCCTCATTCAATCTTCTCAGGTAGGAGTTTAACCTGCTGCAGTAGCCTGAGCGGAGTTGGGCTATTGTCATTTGTGTCTCCCTAGGCAGATGAAGCTCCGTCTCGTCTATGTCCGGTGGTGGTATGCCTAGAATGGCATTCACAGGTCTAGAGTCTACATAACTCGAGACTGACTCCCTGTGAATGCCGTTCAGGGCCAGTCGGTAAGCTGACGGGTCCAGAGGTTGCTTGATGAACCTCTGGACCTCGTCCGGCAGTTCATATAGATGCCTCCTAACGTGCCTAGGTGAGGGCTCCTCTGCATGCAGCTGTCTGTTTGGGTGGCCACTTCTGTGGCTCCCAATCAGGAACTGCTTGCAGAGCATTATGTTGTGCTCCTTTATGGGGAGCATTTGTGCCTCGTTGTGGAGGTGATGTTCGGGCGACATCAGGAGGCATCCTGTCGCTGTCCTGAGGGCGGTGTTCTGTACAGTCTGTAGCTTCGTCCACTGCGTCCTACTAGTCCCCGGCGACCACAATGGCGCTGCGTAGTTTAAAACCGGCCGTTGTATGTTGCCAGCAACGTTTCTTTGTCTTTGCCCCAAGTACTGCCGGCTAGCGACTTGAGGACCTTGTTGCGGCTCTGTACTTTATTGACAATAGCGGTTACGTGCGCAGAGAAGTAGAGCAGGCTGTCGAATGTTACTCCGAGTATTTTGGGATTATTCACCGTATGTAGTCACCATCGGCTCTCTCTGCACTATCGGGAGTGCAATTAAAGAAAAGACAGCTTTAAGTCCTGCTAAGAGGTAAGTGAAGAAAAATGAAATTAATCTTGATGTTGAAATTTTTATTTTGGTTCAAATTAAATAAACTAAAAATGATGAAACGTAAAGTGACCAAAAAATAGTTTAAGGGAAGTGCTGTGAATCGATACTAGAGGGAACGTGATCTCGGTATTCACAAAAGGCTAGATAAATTTAATTAAATCGAGCTAAATTGATAAAATAAAGTATAATTTATAAAAGTAAAAAATTAAAATAAAATTTATAAAATTTAATAATGTTAATAGAAATTAAGAAAAGCCTATAAAATGAAATTAACACAAATTAAATTAAAACCATTTAAATTAAATTAAATGGAACAAAATTATATTGAATAAATTAAAATAAAATTGATGTAACGTAATATAAATAACTAAAATAAAATTAACAAAAGGAAGTCATATTAAGAATTTGAGAATAAATTAAATTTAAAAATAATATTAAATTAAAGTAAATAACAGCAGTGATAAATAAAAGCAAAAAAAGACAAAAGCTATTTAGTTGTAAATTATTCCTGGTGGAAATTAATTGAAATAAACTTCACCTAAATACCGAGTTGTATATGCACCTACATATGTAATAATAATAATAATAGATTGGCGCTTACACATATGTTAGTGTTTGGCCGAGCTTCTCCTCCGATTTGTGGCGTGAGCCTTGATGTTGTCACACAAAGCGGAGGGATCTACAGTTTTACGCCGACTCCGAACGGCGATTGTATTTTTATGAGAAGCTGTTTTTCATGGCAGAAATACACTCGGAGGTTTGCCATTGCCTGCCGAGGGACGACCGCAGTTAAGAAAAAACCTTTTTACCTTTACCTACATATGTACATACAGATATATTTAAAAAGGGCATATATATATACAGCATTGCATTGGCGTGAATGAGGATTTGGAAAATACCTAAAGTATAACAATACTAAATGTGAGTCGTTTTTTTTTTGTTTCAGATTTGCGGCAGGATCGAGTGACGGGGCCAAAATTTGTAAACTTCAAATCAAGTCCTTTACGAAGCAACACGCACTGTAAACGATGGAATTATCGGAACGGGCACAAGATAGGAAATACATAAGAGTGCTATGACCGTAGCCAGATGGGATATTTGAAGAAAAGGAAAATAGAATCCACTGCGAGAGTGGCCCAGGGAGACCCCCGCTTCACATTAAGAGAGCCCAGCGAGTACTTCTACTTGCCCATCTGACTACGTTGACATAGAACCGACTTCTAGCGAAGTAGCGTGAAAAAAAGAGGAGGAGAGCCGTGATTCAGAGGCAAGCTGCAGCTTAACGTCAACTACTCCAACGCCGACGTCAGCGTCAACGGATGCAGCCGAGGCAGCAGAGGTTAATTATGGCGGTGGTTTTTTGTTTGTATTTTTTTTTTCTTATTAAGAAGTTTTCCAATTACCTGTAGTTTGGGATCCCCCGCGTACAAAAAAAAGGTGGCTATGTGGGGGTAGAGGGAGTTTTCCTGATTGCAAATATATATACTTTTTTTAAGTTATTTGTTGTTAAAGTTTGTAAATTGAACTAACCTCTCGGCGCTATTTCACACAATAAACACTATATTTATGTACACACTTCGGCAAAATAGTTGCACTAAAACCCCGCACAATGAAATATAAACATATTTTTTACATTTATGATGTATTTTTAGTAAATTGAGTAAGTTTTTATAATTATCACGCACTTATATATGTATACGCACATTGTGAATACAGAACGGTTGATTCAACCATGGTTTCACACTGACATTAGAAGAGTGATGCCACATCTAAGAAAATAACAATAAAAGAGAATAGTTTTTATCGTACCCGTTTTCCTATTCAGCGTTGAATTAGTAGTAAAGGAGGGTATGGGGTTAAACACCTCCAATATATTTTTATTACAAATTTTCACTTTTTAAAATATGGTTTAAAAAAACACCACAGGCAAAAGTAAAAATACACAATATTATGGTTTATATGTATATTATGTTTATATGTAAAAATTTTCATTATTTATCGAAGTATTGTTTTTTATGGAAAAAGCGCCGCAGGCTAAAATTTTTAATAAAAAATCGCGAATTTGCTTTGCTATAAAAAAGATTGTTGGACAGTATATGAAATGTGGTTCAACTATAGATCTGTAGACCAGAGTCTTGTACCTCCTTCCTAAGTACTTACATAATCTTTTCATGAGACCAATTTTTTTACCAATTTTTGCTACTGTATAGTCAATATGTTCCTCAAATTTTAACTTATCATCGATGTATATACCTAGATATTTAATGATTCTCACTTTCTCAATTACTTCATCTTTAATTTTTAAACTGTAATTATCGGAGCTAACGTTAGCTGCTCTAGATATGACCATAAACTTTGTCTTGTTCACATTTAATTGCAGTCTGTTTACGCACAACCATTTATACAAACAATGAAGGTCTTCTTGCATTTTAATCATTGCATTGGACAGATTCCAGTCACTGAGGGTTAAGAGGGTATCGCCGGCGAACAATTTTACCTTACAATACTTCAATACCGAGTTTAAGTCGTTCATATAAATATTAAAGAGAATTGGAGCTAACACCGACCCTTGTGGTAGACAAATCAAATGCAGTGGTAAAGCTGGCGAAGCATGCAATAAAATATACATAGGCGCAACGAAGCGCGCTTCGGTGTCAGAATAACGACTGCATTAGC
>NW_023458744.1:24597-27698 GCF_013731165.1 Rhagoletis pomonella
CCATAAGAGTAATGAGTTGCTAAAGGATTTACGCGTAGCTAATGATAATGTTAATACGAAAATGTCATATGCTCAAGTTACCAAGGTTACGGAGAGCGCATCCAAAAAATAAAAGCAAAAAAGCTAAGGAAACAAAGGAAGCACTAAAAAGTAGTAAAGCCTACGGACGGCCTTGTAATGAAAGTGAAAGAGATAAATAGTGGGGGAATAATAGTGGAATGCAAAAATAAAGACGCTTGTGAACAGGTACAACAAAAAGTAAGAGAGGGCATTGGGAATGATTACGAAGCACAGAAAACAAAAGAGAAAAATTAGATAAAAAAGATACTTAAAATAGTTGGTTTAACTGAAAAAATTGGAAATGATCGTCTCGTAGAATGCTTAACCAAGCAGAACGGTGTGTGCTCTGGAAAAGAGTTCAGAGTTTTAAAGATGTATGATAATACAAATCGTAGGGAGGAAAGCATTAGTAGAAACTGATGCAGTCACGTATGAAAATGTACTGAAACAAAAAAGAATTAATATCGAGTGGGACACTTGCGTTGTTTATGAACATCTAAATGTATTACGATGCTATAAATGTCTGGGATATAAACACAAAGCGATTGAATGTACCAATAAAATGCATGTTGAATGTACCAATAAAATGCATGTAGCAAATGTGCTGGAAATCATGATAGCAAAGAATGTACCTCAGCTATCGTTAAATGCGTAAACTGTAGCGAATTGGTTAAGAAAAGTTATTGAAGTCGATGTAAATCATTAGTGGTATTCATCTAAGCCGATAACTTTATCAAGCAGATAATCTTATAAGTTTATGCACTCTGTTACATGAACGACCCACACTCTCTTTTCGTTTACACATGCGACAATAGTCGTGTTTTCTTTGGTTATAAAGCGCCGTGTCACTAACTTTATACTACTAGCACGGGGATAAAGAAATTATAGAAACTACCTCACTAAATTGGAAAAAATTATATTTACGAGACATCTATTTAAATAAATGTACATATAACATAAAGGCTATTTATTTGAAGCAAGTTATAAGAAACAATGGCAGAATGTCTGGTTGTGTATGAATTCATTTATCACGGCTAGCAAACTTTGCGAATTATCAGTGAAACAAAACAAACAGACGGGATAATAATTGAACCAGATCTCTATCAGGATCATATCGTTGTTGAATTTGCGTGCAAATTTTTTATGCGGATCCCGATTACTGCCTAAGAAACCATAGCTAGAGTTGCGACAGAGTTGCATTGTGTTCAGTTTATCAAGTTTATTCAGTGAAATCGCTGGATAAATTTATCAGAAATGTGTAAACGAGTTTCCATACAAATTTTGACAGTTCATTTATAAGGTTTACACAATTATAAGTTTATACCGTTTACAATGCATTTATAAGGTTTGATGAATACCCTTATTATGCTTTCAGTATAGATTGTCCAGCATATAAAAAATAGGCTAACACTCAAAGTAAAATGCGATTTTAGCAATGAAAAATAAATGAACTAAATTGTATTTATTTAAACATTAATAGTATCATCGCTAATAAGTGTGAGCTAGAGCTCTTAATAGAAATTCAGAAGCCACATCTGATTCGTTGTTCAGAGAGTTGCTCGACTGAAGATATACTAACCAAGACTTACAGATAAAAGCCTATAAACTTGTTCGTTGTAATTCGCATAGTAGACATATGGGCGGTATATTAGTATACGTACATGAATCCATTGGATATTCCACAAGTTACAACTCCACATATGAAAAAAATCTTTGGTGGAAAAAAATAATAATTAAAAATATTTAATAATAATTAAAAATATTTTTTCCCAATACCAAATAGGCTTAATCTATCATTCTCCTAGCTCAAGTAATGCATACTTTATTTTACACTTAAACGATATTTTAAACAATAGTTGCTTAATACATGATAATGTTGTTTTCATTGGCGATTTCAATATAAATCTTTACAAAATCACAACTTACAGTAGGCAGTTAGTGGACTTATTTCAGTCATTCGCAATGGACCAAAAAATTGATTTTTATACGCGAAAAGGGGATAACTCAGAAACAATGATAGACCTATTATTTACCAACAGCCAATATGTTTCTTGTAAAAGACTGATGACCATCGAGTTACTGATCATGAAACTATCTACTTTAAAATCAAGTTGGAAAGAATGTTTCAAATGAGAGCTAGGAAAATGATAACTTCTTGGGAATATTACACTAGTGATTGCCTTGTTGACCAATTGCGGAAATCTAATTATAGCTATTTTGAGAATTTAAGTATCGATAATAAGGTTGCATTATTGAATAATACATTATCAAATGCTATGAGCATTTTGACATATTCGAAAGAAATCCGTGTTAAACTGGTGAACAAGTGGTATGATTTCGAACGGCAAACCTAAACAAGCATAAGTTAAATCTCTACAATGTCGCTCTACAATGAATATAATATTACCCGGCGTAAATACAAACGACTAATAAAGGTTGAAGAAGCTAAATACATTGAACACAAAATAACACGTAATGTAGGAGATAGCAAGCCATGTGGAAACACTTGAAAAATTGCATATCTATGTCTAAAGATAATAGTGTCATTAATAAGAAGTAATAAAAGGCCAACTTTTCACACATGAAAGTGAAATAGCACATTCACTGAATAACTATTTCATTGATAGTGTGATGGAAATCAGCTTAAATATTGATCCTAGTAATCGTGAAATAATGTCTATTGGTAATGGAGCCATAAGCTTTAAATTCCAAAGCGTATCAACGAATGACATCCTAGATGTAGTTAGAAAATTCAAAAATAAGATTGGTGGTAAGAAACTATTATCCGAAAGAGTCATTAAAGACTCTATAACTTATACTGGGTATTTTTACACTCAAATTGTTAACGAAAGTCTAGAGAAAGGTATAGTCCCAAATCACTGGAAAACTTCCATTGTCGTACCAGTGGAGAAAACAAAACATACTATTAAAGCTGACGATAACACAGTGCCCTGTGATGAAAAGATACTTGAAACAGTGGTTAAAAATCAACTTGTACAATATTTGGAAAATAATAAGATTATTATACAGCAACAATCAGG
>NW_023458744.1:27798-28205 GCF_013731165.1 Rhagoletis pomonella
GTGGATGCAAACCGCAAGACCTAGCTGAATGTTCCTTATGGTGGAATAGACCAGAATGGCTCGCCCAACCGGCCACTTCATGGCCAAAACCAATCCCCTCTAATACAGCCCCTCCAGAGCAGAGACAGGTAGAATCCCTACGCACCGTAGGATGCACAGCTATCCTTGAACGTTTCTCCTCATTTTCACGAGCCATACGAGTTGTTGCGTTTATGTATCGTTTTATCCACAGCTCACAAAAATCCCCAATTCCCACCCAGTAGCTCTTACACAGGAGGAGATAAATCGCGCAAAAATTAAACTAATCGCAATGACTCAGCGCAACCATTTTTCAGAAGAAATTCAGGTGCTAGAGGGTTCAAACCCCATTAACAAGAAAAATTCCTTACTCACCCTAAACCCTATGC
>NW_023458744.1:28215-29874 GCF_013731165.1 Rhagoletis pomonella
GTTTATATGTATATTATGTTTATATGTAGAAATTTTCATTATTTATCGAAGTATTGATTTGTATGGGAAAAGCGCCGCATAAACATAATATACATATAAACCATAATATTGTGTATTTTTACTTTTGCCTTTTCGCGTTATTCAGGAGATCCGAGTTCAATCCTCGGCAAGGAAATCTTTTTAATCAAATTCTTTTAAGTTTTATTGCCGAAAAAAAATTTTATTTTTTATTTTATTTAACGTTTGGAAATTTTTTTGATTCATCTTTTTTCTTTTACTTTCAGCTTCTCAAATTTTTAGTTTCTCCTGTTTTAAAAAGTTATTTTTTTCATTTCGATTAGTTTTTAGAAAACTTATTACTAAACGATAAATATAATAACAAATTAGCACATCTTTCAATTACCCATTCAAAATACAGAAAAAAGCTTTCAAGATAGTTGCCGAAATATAAAGACTTTTGTCTCTCGAGAGACTGAGGTGAGTTGAAAGACAGATGCCAGAATTGGCCTGTTATTGGTCTTGTTTGTCTTTTAGCAAACAATTTAATTAAATTTAAACAATTTGTTTCCCTTTTAAAGCAATAAAATCTGTAAATCAAAAGAAAATAAGATCAAAAAAGCAAAAAAATTCAATAAAGATAGTTTATAAAAATTAAACAAGAAAAAAGAGGAAACAGAAAATTTTTCTGCCCTGGGACTCGAACTCGGATCTCTTGAATGGCACGCCAGTGCTCTGCTCACTCAGCCATTGCGCCTGTTGAGCCAGTGCGCGCAAAATGATATAAATGCTTATTATTATATTTTATTTCAAACTGAACGAAAAAAGTGAGTCATGCCACAAAAATGAAGGGCGGCAACTGGGGCCATACTTAAATTTTTTATTTCATAATTTTGAACTCTGAGAGGAAACATTAATTAACAGATTTAATGATCATTAGTTAAGTGCCAGTTAGAGCTAAGTTAAGGAACGTTTCTGAGTGCGGCTGTATGTTGCTTTTTAAGTAATCAGGCAAGTTGCCATCTATAATGTTCCTAGTAAATTTCATTGTGTAGTAAAAAAGTTGTTGATTAACACTCAGCCAATTTAATTCGGCCAACATGTCTCTTTCTAAGGATGAATCGCATGGCTCTGTTTTGTTGCTTTTGCAATCTATAAATTTGACTATCTCTCATTATGAAGAAAATAGTTGGACAATAAGTAAAATGAGGTTCGATTATAGATCTATATACCATCGTCTTATACCTTCTACTCAAGTATCTGCAGGTTCTCTGCGTAAGGTATAATTTTTTTGCGATCTTGCCTACAGTATAATCAATGTGTTCGTTAAAGACTAGTTTATCATCGATCTTTATTCCTAGGCATTTGAATGTATTAACTTTTTCCAGTGCTTCATTGTTTATATTTAGAGTTAGCAACTCACTGTTCTCAAAATTTCGCCTTGATATAACCATAAACTTAGTTTTATTGACTTTCAATTTAAGTCGGTTCAATCGTATACTTTATTTAAGTCATCTTGCAATTTAGAGGCTATTTCAGCTATATTTTCTCCACTTTGCATAAGCAACGTATCATCAGCAAATGACTTAACTTTCACAGGAATACCTTTTACGGAAACCTGATTGTTGCTGTATAATAATCTTATTATTTTCCAAATATTGT
>NW_023458744.1:29974-41503 GCF_013731165.1 Rhagoletis pomonella
CCCGTAAAAGGTATTCCTGTGAAAGTTAAGTCATTTGCTGATAATACGTTGCTTATGCAAAGTGGAGAAAATATAGCTGAAATAGCCTCTAAATTGCAGATGACTTATGGTTATATCAAGGGGAAATTTTGAGAACAGTGAGTTGCTAACTCTAAATATAAACAACGAAGTACTGGAAAAAGTTAATACATTCAAATGCCTAGGAATAAAGATCGATGATAAACTAGTCTTTAACGAACACATTAATTATACTGTAGGCAAGATCGCAAAAAAATTATACTTTACGCAGAGAACCTGCAGATACTTGAGTAGAAGGTATAAGACGATGGTATATAGATCTATAATCGAACCTCATTTTGCTTATTGTCCAACTATTTTCTTCATAAAAATTGCAAAAGCAACAAAACAGAGCCATGCGGTTCATCCTTAGAAAGAGACATGTTGGCCGAATTAAATTGGCTGAGTGTTGATCAACAACTTTTTTACTACACAATGAAATTTACTAGGACCATTATAGATGGCAACTTGCCTGATTACTTAAAAAGCAACATACAGCCGCACTCAGAAACGTTCCTTAACTTAGCTCTAACTGGCACTTAACTAATGATAATTAAATCTGTTAATTAATGTTTCCTCTCAGAGTTCAAAATTATGAAATAAAAAATTTAAGTATGGCCCCAGTTGCCGCCCTTCATTTTTGTGGCATCACTCACTTTTTTCGTTCAGTTTGAAATAAAATATAATAATAAGCATTTATATCATTTTGCGCGCACCTGCTCAACAGGCGCAATGGCTGAGTGAGCAGAGCACTGGCGTGCCATTCAAGAGATCCGAATTCGAGTCCCAGGGCAGACAAATTTTCTTTTTCCTTTTTTTTCTTGTTTAATTTTTATAAACTATCTTTATTGAATTTTTTTGCTTTTTTGATCTTATTTTCTTTTGATTTATAGATTTTATTGCTTTAAAAGCAAACAAATTGTTTAAATTTAATTAAATTGTTTGCTAAAAGACAAACAAGGCCAATAACAGGCCAATTCTGGCATCTGTCTTTCAACTTACCTCAGTCTTTCGAGAGACAAAAGTCTTTATATTACGGCAACTATATTGAAAGCGTTTTTCTGTATTTTGAATGGGTAATTGAAAGATGTGCTAATATTGTTATTATATTTATCGTTTAGTAATAAGTTTTCTAAAAAATAAACTAGATGAAAAAAGTATCTTTTTAAAACAGGAAAAACTAAAAATTTGAGAAGCTGAAAGTAAAAGAAAAAAGATGAATCAAAAAAAATTCCAAACGTTAAATAAAATAAAATATAAGAATTTTTTGCGGCAATAAAACTTGCCGAGGATTGAACTCGGATCTCCTGAATAACACGAAAGTGCTCTGCTCACTGGGCCATTGCTACTATTACAGCAACGTTATCGAAATTGAAATTTATTGGAAACAAAAAATTTCAAAATCATTCGTTAAAATTACTTAAGTAAAGGTTTTTGTTTACTTAACTTTAATGTTCATTAAATGCCGTTAACGAATCATTAACTGACTCTGAGAGGGAATTTTTTCAAATCGTTACACCTTAAATAATCGTTAAACGACTCTGAGTGCGGCTGATAAAGTATGTCAATAATGTACACTCCAAAAATACTCGCAATCAAAATGATTTCAATCTACCTACTTATAAAACGGAAGCAGATAAATGTAACTTGTATTATAAAGGATTAAGATGCTTAAATGAATTACCAAATGATGTTAAGTCAAGCAATAGGAATGAATTTAAACAAAAATTGTATAATTATTGTAGGACCCTTCCTATTTAGTGATGCATGGGCAATCTTCCAGACTTTCAATCGCAATGCATACGCACGAAGTATACTGTTGCATTACGCCAACATATACCCTTCCGCACGCATCCGAAAAGCAGCCGAGGCTCATCACAAAACGCATCACTAGATCAAATCTGTGAATCGCTGTTTAGATGCTTGTTTCGCAATTTGCATGCATACGCGGTGGCTCAACCGCAGCCAAATAATGCAATCATTGTAATGATTTGTTTTGGAAGTATGCCTCATTGTTTTTCACTGCAGTTGGTGTCCATATAAATGGCTTATACTTTATACTTTGTCTAGGCTTTAAATTATAGATCCTAAATATACATAAATATGTATATGCATATAAGCTAGGCTTAATTAAGCTGTGAGAGTTAAATAAATAAATAAATAAATAAAATAATTAAAATTATATAATTTTAAGATAAATGGCGAATCTAGTTAACATGTATAAAGTTTTGATAAGCACTTGAAATGTCAAGTTTTAGTACTGAATTCAAAGAAGATGTCTCTTTTATCCATTCAAAATAACTTAAAAAAATTTGTTTGTTAAGAAGTGTCTCTTTAAATATCTGCCTTGACATTTATGTTAAAAGTGTAAAATATGTAAATGTACATACATAAACTTTCCCGTGAATATCATCAAATCATCGGTCTTGAAGGGAATCTATGTATGCATGCATGAATATGAGCAAATTAAAAAGTCGATACAATTTACAGTCGAAAAGTTCAGTTTTTGTATAGGTTTCGTACTGAAGCAAAATGGCCTTGTGTATTTCGCGAATACTCAAATACATAATCCCCTAACCGATAATTTTATATATTCATTAAAAGATAATTTGTCATCAGTATAAAATAAAAAATTTTAAATCGGAAGGGTAAAATAGTACTGTGTTATTAATTCAACAATAAAAAGTTTAATTTCACTGACGAAGGGGGGGATCTATCCCCCCAATACCAGCCCCTCCCCCCCCCTCTGGCTAAGCCACTGGATCTACCTTAAAAATTAAACTTTTAGCTAAAACGAATAACCCTGAAACGGAATTTATTATTTCTGAAATTTCAGACGGTGTAACAAAATTACTAGTGTCCTGTGTGTATAATCCTCATTGGTGTTGTATGTTAGATTCGTTTTTTGTTGAGTTATGCGCGTTTTTAATTGAATATGAATATTATGTTATATGTGGTGATTTTAATGTTAACCTGATGTTAAATGATTTGTATGCTATTAAACTACTTGACTTCGTATCCGCTGCTGGTCTTGCTGTAGTCAACAAGTTCTTACCAACAAGATACGCCAACAATTCGAAACTTAAACCTTGCTAGACCTGGTTATTGCGTCTAATCTTGACCATATTTTAATTTGACCAAATGTCTTTTGTTTCTGACCATGACCTAATATTTTGTGCATTAGATGTGTCGTTGAATTGTCCTGCTGATAGTGTTATTTGTATGTATCGTGATCTGAGGTCTGTTAACGTTACTGATCTGTTCGTTGATTTGGCAAATATAAACTGGGATAGCTGTTGGTTCTACAAGACTGTAGATGAAAAACTTGACTTTTTAAATAAAACACTCCCTGAATTATTTGACGATCATGTCCCTGTCCGCATTGTTAAGGCTATGAATACCTCCTGTCCTTGGTACACTAATAAGGTCAGCTCAGCTATAAAAACTAGAAATAAATTTTATGCAAAATCGAGAAGAACCAACTCTGACGTTGCTTGGTCACAATACACGGCTGCAAGAAATAAAGCGACTGTCATTACGAGAAATGCAAAGCGGTTGTACTTTAGTTATAAATTGAACCCGTCACTATCATCAAAAGATTTATGGCGCAAATAGGAAAACCTAAATGTGCATGGAAAATCTAAGTCTGATTGTAAAATTGAGCCAACAACACTCAATGACTGTATTATTAGTGTCAGCAGAAACAGCAAAAGTCCTCCAACTGAAATTTCCGCTAGTAATTTTCCTCTAAAAGAGGAGTTTCAATTTGACGGAGTAAGGGAATCAGAAGTTTTGAAATCGGTGATGGGTATCAAGTCTAATGCCATTGGATAGGATGGGATATCTCTGAAGTTTGTGAAACTTGTGCTGCCTTTTATTCTGAGAACTCTAACTCATGTCATTAACCACGGTTTCACAACTTCATATTTTCCAACAGAATGGAAAAAGGCTGTCATTAGTCCTGTAGCCAAAAAGAGCACTGCTACTAATCCTAGAGACTACAGACCTATAAGTATTTTACCAGCCTTCTCAAAAGTGTGCGAGTCGTTGATGGCAGGGCAGATTTCCTAATTTGTACAAGAAACTAATTTGTTATCGCCATTGCAGTCAGGGTTTAGACCAAGTCATAGCTGCTCTACGGCTATGTTGAAAATACTTGACGATATACGGATACAGTTTGACAATGGTGACGGATCTCTTCTTTGCCTTTTGGATTTTTCTAATGCATTTGACTTGGTGAATAATGAACGGCTTTGCAAAGAACTTAAATTCCACTTTGGTTTTTCTGATAGCTCTGTTAAACTTATGATCAGCTACCTTGCAGGAAGAACTCAAATGGTAATGTGCAAGGCTGGCTCCTCCACATATAAACTGGTTGGCTCGGGTGTGCCGCAAGGTTCTGTCCTTGGCCCTCTTTTGTTTAGTATTTTTGTGAATGATGTATTCTCCGTGTGCCACTATGTCAATGTCCATGCTTACGCTGACGACATTCAATTGTACTTGTCCAGTAACTGTGCCTTAGACGGCCCCAAGCCCGGTTTGAGAAAACAGGAGGGAAGACAGGGGGCTTTGGTATTTCAAGGGGACGGGCTTGACAACCCCGTCTACCCCAGTTAAAGGCTACCAGTCCTGAGTCGGTGGAGGCTCAACTGGAAGAAGTCTACGGCTTTCGAGAGTCATACCAAAGACTTTAAAAATGGTACTACGGGGAACAGTGTGTTTGTCGGCGAGACGAGCAAAACTGGCGACACAAGCAAGGCTTGCAAGGCTGGCAAGGCAAGCACTGGCATGGCTTACACGACTAGAAATGGGTGAAAATAAGTAGAATAAAAGGTGAAATCGAAGGAAATGTGGAAACTGGTGGAAACCGCTGGAAAATGTTGAAAAAGTTGTCCGCAAGTTGAGCAATTCGATCCGTTGCGAAAGCTGAGCGAGTGGTGTCACCTGTCCTGGAGAATGTGGAGGGTGCCCATGAGCGAGGCGAGTAGGACGTGTGAGATGAGCAAGATGGTGAATGTGTGTCGAGCAACTGGATCGGTTGAAAGTTGAGCGAGTAGTGTCACCTCTCCTGGAGAATGTGGAGGGTGCCCACGAGCGAGGCAATTAGACTTGTGAGACGAGCAAGACGGAGTATGAATGTGGAGTGTATTAGTGGTGTAAGTCGTTCTAGTGTGGGCTGAGTCAGTTAAGTGGGTCAGGGTGAGTTGAGCCAGTCGAGCAAATCTCGCCGGCGAGCACTACTCCGGTCTGTTCATGGGTACGGCCCCTTTGGGGAGTATCGTGGTGGCTGTGGTTTAATACCTAAATGCGGGTAGAACCAGCAATGGTTCAATATGGAGTTACATTGCAACCAGATGTCGTGATCCAGAGAACGCCTCGGCCCTACCAAGGTGGTAAGTGTGTCCACCACCTACTGCCAATTGGTACTGAAGTGCTTGCAGTTCAGGGCAGTGATTAATGCAAAAATTAATCCGTTGTGCCAAATGCGGGCACCGTGATTAAAGCCTTTTGGCAGGTAATCACGTAAAGCCTACATGCATCTGTACTTGTCCAGTCAAATTGGTCTTGTTGAAGATTTGTATTTTAAAATTAATAGTGACTTGTCTGAAATTTCACAATGGGCCCACGATAATTGTCTTTGCTTTAATGCTGCAAAGTCGTATGTGTTGCCCATTAGTAAACGTGTAGTACATGTGGAAGATATTCCAAAACTGTTTGTTGGTAATAGCGTCCTGATTATGACTGACAAGATAAGAAATTTAGGGTTTGTTGTTAATTCTATGTTGAGCTGTTCTGAGCATGTGAATAATGTTGTAAGTAACGTGTATGCTGTTTTACGTAGATTAAGAATGTCAGCGTCGTTTACAAACTTAGATACAAGAAGAAAGTTAGTTATTCAGTGTAAAGTGCCGCAGATCACGTACTCTGGGCTAGTGTATAGCAAGTTTGACTCTATTTCGTTTCACAAAATTGATGTTGCGTTTAATAATAATAATAATTTCTATGTGGAAAAACAATATTCTAGGATGCAGCATTTTTGAATACCTACCGGCTAGAAATTGTATATTTATGTATAAGCTTATAGAATTCAAAACTCCAAAATACCTTTCTGAAAAATTAAAATCAACAAGGTCTTATTGAAATCAAAGTCTGATTGTCCCCAAATATTCATACTAGGCTGTTCTTCATTAATGCTGTAAGGCTCTGGAACTCAGTTCCTGAATCCGTAAAAGCAGCGATGAATCGGAGTAACTTCAAAAAGGTATTGCATAATTACTTTAAATCTGCACAATGAATGTGGTTGCAATTGAACTGTTATCATTTCTCTGTCTCTGTCACTTCTACTATTAAACCAAATTTTGTATGTTCGTAATTTATATTCATATGCCTGACCTTTTATTATATCTGGCCTTAAATTTTAAGTCTTAATTTTAGTTTTAATTAAAAATACAAATACTAATATTTTTTTGTTGCTATCTGATATATTGTTAGTTTTAAGTATACTTTGTACAAACATTGAATTTTAAAACCTGTTGATGTATTATAAAAGACTCAAAAGTCTTATAGATACAGCCACATTTCTTAAATAAATATGTTAAATATGTTAATAAAGAATTCACAAAGCGAACTTAGCACAGTAGGAAACTGGCTGAGTCAGTGGGATCGTCGGTTCGAATCCTACTGAAATAAGTCTGATTCCGAAATAACTATCACTTCTACCACTTTTTCAAATTATTGTTGCTGTTCCACAATAAGTTTTTCATTAAAAATGGCCTCAAGCTCAATAAAAATTATTGAATAAAATTCTTATAAGGCCATAAATTAATAAAAACAAATAAAATATAAATATATTATATCTTTATCGCATTTCCTCAAAAACTGGTCCAACGATTTTATTCTAATGCTGGATTTCCACTAGGCATTAAACGGAAAAAAAAAATAAAAATCATCGTGATATTATATGAAAAAAATAGTCATTGAGTTCATTTCCACATGGCATTTTTTTAAACGGCATAAATTTTTTTGTCATTTCAATGCCAAGTGGAAATTCGGCATAAGTTTCTTCAAGACTAGCCCAAAACTCAGGATTCATTTGGTATACTCTAAAAAAAATGTGTAGATTTCCTAGCTAAAAGGTAGGTTACTGATTTCCTACCTTTTTATTCGCGAAATTACATGCTCGATTATTCAACGAATAATTTGTTTAAATTCTGGACTTTTTAGCGTGTAATATAGCTGCTGTGGTGTACGTAAATTTACTACGAAAGTGTCTACAAGCTACAAAATACCCATCTGCTGTTTGATTTCACCCCTAGAATTGTGTACAGCCGCTAAAAAAAAGGATTTTTCCACACGAAAATGTGTAAACGAGAAAAATACATATTCACCGTGTAAATTAACCAAAAAATTTAAAAAATAAACAAAAATATACTCAATTTATAGTCTCACTTGTCTGGGAAAACTCTGGTTGCGGAGATATTTCGATTCAAATTGAAAACAATTCGCTCCAAAAACGGCAAATGGTTACATATTCGTCTAATTTAATTTCTTTAATTTACAAACATAACATACCGAATTCTCAGCAAAGAACATTGCAAGATATGTATATGGGCTAAAAAGACTTGACCACGTATCACCATATGCTGAAAAACTGCTAAACATTTATTTTGATAACCTTTTAAAAACTAAGATACTCGTTTTTTTACATAAGGTTATATATACAAAGGAGCCTCGCTATCTCTATGGCAGGCTTCAGTTTCTTCAATCATCGAGGTCTACACCTATAGTGCACATCATATATCGAACTCGTGTGTCTGAACTAGAGTTTTTCATCTATACTCTATACGGCTTTGAAACTCTCTTCCCATTAGATTAAGACAATTAAATAATACACTGTGTTCCAAAAAAGAATTAACCAACTTCTATACTACTAAGTAGTTATATGTAGATGTATGTTCTTTTATATTGTTTAAGTAAAATATTGTTATTTTTAGAGTTTAATTCAAAATTATTTATGTTCCATACTAAACAAATTTTGTAATTTCAATACCACAAAACTTATCTTTTGTCCTTAGCTTTATTTATTTATAATTCTGTGACTAGCACTATTAAATAATTCATTGAATTGTTGTGCTAGGATTAAGTATCAAATAAATCAAATCAAATCAAGAAGTGTCGATTCCCTTATTGCCATTTAAACCGAAATTCCCTGCAAATCGGGGAATTTCCCGCGAGTTGACTTCCCTGCACGCGATACATAATTTGTAGGCTGTATGTCACTTTCCGATTTTCATAGAAAGCTTTAATTTTTGCTGGTTTGTAAAATTTTTTCCCCATTTCAATTGAAGGTATGTACACAGTATGTAACTATACATAGGTTTATCACCCGAGCTTAACCTCCCTGGGAAGACACATACATTAACTCCGACATTTGTACATATGTATGAATGCATTTAGTTCACTTAATGTGCCGCTACTGATTATGTATAAATTTCCACTGAGCAAAAACACATGACAAAAAAGGCACGTGATAGAAATGAAACTTCTTAAAAAACATTTGTGTGCGCACATCTGGTAGAAACCTTAACAAAATTAAATTACGAGAGAACGAGACACCTACAGTTGTTTATTGTATCTAACAGACATGTGCCGGATAGAGATTTTGCTGGATAACAGGATTCCAGATATCCTGTAAAAAATAACAGCCGGATTCGGAAATCCGATCGGATATCCGGCAGACTGCCGCCCTTAATAAATTTCACTATATTGTTATGTTAGGTTTTTTTTTGTTTAGCTAGATTATCTGCTTTTTCGAGCTGAACTATCCAATACATGAATAAGAATACACAATTTCTCCTCTGAAACCCAAGTTATGATATAATCCTATATTAAAGAGATAACTTCTCTGTCTGCAAGCCGCATTTATCGATTATTTTTGGTAAATAGAATAGAAACGCCAAAAAAAAGGGAAAAAGAAACAATGAACGCCGGTAAGAAAAAATGCGTGATTGATTTTTTTTTATTTTTAAATGTGATGAAAATCAAACTAATATGCATGGTTACATATCGTTTCGCTTCTCGAATCGCCCCGAAAACCTTCATTGTTGCAAAATTTTGTGACACACATTTCAAAACTCGTTTTATTTTCTGACATCAATAAATCTAAAAACTGGGTAAATGGTGAACTAAAGCTCTACCCAGAATTGCAGCGGACGACGGTAAAGCAGTCGACGGTTAACCGCTGTCAAAAGCAAAACTCACGAAGACATATGGAATGGCACATAATTGCGGCAGCAGCATTTTTACCGCCAACGTTTTTCGGTTGATTAAATTTATTTCTATTTTTACCGCCTAGTGGGGCGGCACATTGTTGATTGTAATAATTTCTATTATTTTCATAAGTTTGCAAATGCTTTTAACCATTTTTATTTCCAGCAAATATACACACACGCACGTACCAAACAAATGAAAATTTCCAAATCAAAATGACATTTAACGGAAGCCGTCCTCAGCTGCAATTGTGTTTACTCTGACGGATATCACTGCGGTAACTGAACAGCTGTCACTTACCGCCGACCGCTTTACCGTCGGCCGCTGTAATTCTAGGTAGAGCTTAAATAATTCGAAAATATAGGCCCCTATTATGAGTTGCATTCGATCTTCTGTGGTCGAAAGCGCTAATCGAACGAATTTTCATTTGGTATTATGACTGTGAATTTCGCTCTATTAGGTTGTTCACAATAGTATATTTTTCACCACTGAGAAGATTTGTTTACAAACAGGCAAACTAAATAGTGTGCTTATACATATTTATTTAAATTTGTGCAAATTAAAATGGAGTAAAAAATGCTAGTTTATAAAAACTTGGTAAAAATGTGTACAACGGAGTTCTGGGCTCGAATCGTCACATACGATATCGTACTTTCCGTCACGTAAAAACACATTTTCGGATTATGACATACGTGAACGTACTCTGTGTGCCATTCAGCTCATACTGCCTGACGTATCACGTAATTTTCTTTCGTTTCTTATTTAACATGTATATTAATAGGCTCGTCTGATCTGAGTTTCAAGATGCGAATAAAACTAAGTTATTCCATTTTTCTAGCCCAACGTTTCGCTAATACTTTTTAGCATCTTCAGGGGCAATTCATTTATTTGATATCTGTCACAAGCCAATGAGATACAAAACATATTAAAACATAACCATAAAGCAATAAAAATAAATAAATAAAGACAATTAACCATTTTAAATGTAGGTACAAACCAACTCACACTATTGTTTTGAATATTTAAACAAAATTTAAAAATTAATTACATAAAAACATTTAAATTTCTGTGACTAACACAACATTACAAACAAAAAGAACATTACTAAACACGTATACGTTGAAAATCAATACCATCCATGCATTATGGTAACTTTGTCAATACTTATTTTATGGACGCTATGTTGTCTGTATCTTCTTTTTTGTTTATCGTCTTTTCTCGTTTCTCCATAATCCTCAGGCTCTCTAGTGTATATCTGGTTGCTTCTCTCTTTTACCGGTCAATTATTTTCGCGTTTGCAAAATCAGCTGAGTGTCCACTTGATATAATGTGTTGTGCTAGTGCTGTGCTGGTCTTTTGTTTCCTTGCGTCGTCTTCATGTTCGCCTAGTCGAACACCCAAAGGCCGTTTTGTTGTGCCAATATATACTTTTCCACATTCATCATTCTCCTTTCCTTTACACGTAATTTCATATATAACATTATTTTGTTGGTAGACATCTACAGGACACTTTGCTTTTGTATATATTGTTGACAGAGTGCAGTTTGACTTATAAGCAAGTGTTGCGTTTGGTGATTTTGTTATGCTGTAATCAAAGTTTTCTGTTAGTCTCGGGATATATGTCGACACTGTAGAACTTTTTTGTTGTGTTTATTTCTGCATTTGTTTTTGAGTGTTTTTGGCTACAGTTTTTGCTTATTTCTTGGTTTATTAGCTCGCGTATTAAATGGTTAGGGTAGTTGTTGCTGCTTAGGATATTAGTTATTTTTACTATATTAGCGTCATGGAATTTTTCGTGGCTTATTGTCAATATTTTGTGTATCAGGTTTTTTGCCGTGTTTATTTTGTATTTTGTTGGTTGCGATGAAAGGTAGTTGATAAGGCGTCCAGAAGAAGTAGGTTTTGAGTACCAGTTAAGTAAAAGATTGTGGATGCAGACGTCAAGATAAGGAATTTTAGAGTTTACTTCCATTTCCATTTCAATCGTGAATTGTAATTTATTATGATATTTGTTAAGAGTATCTAGAATGATGTTCGCGTCGTTACGTTTAATTATGGCAAAAATGTCGTCTACGTATTTGCAAATAAATTTGATGTCGTATGTTAAATTTTTGCTTTAGCTCCGAGATGGCATTGTCAAGTAGGTCATCCATGGCAATGTCTGCGATTGTAGGGGAAATCGGATGACCCATGGGCATTCCA
>NW_023458744.1:41603-44077 GCF_013731165.1 Rhagoletis pomonella
GGATAGGTGCAAACGAATTTTCCTTATGAAAATACTCAACTTAGAAATAACACAAACCAACATTAATATAAAACTTACAAAGGATCTTCTAAGTCAGGCCCAACAACAACTAAAATACACTTTAAGAGATTTAGAACTCAACACATTCGTCAACAAACAAAGTTTTCTTAGTCAAAGGATCGCAGAAGAGAAGAGATCAACACTCAAGTCAAAAACAGACAAGCTAAAGCACGAACTAATGAGAAAACTGAGAATCGCAACAAACGATAACTGGTTCGTAAACAAATTCTGACTTACAGGTGGCGGAGCGTAAAAAGTGGCTACATTTATCGTCGTTTTTGCCCTCAGTCACTGCGGATAATATAGTTGACTATATTGTTACACACGCTGGTGTAGATAAAACACATATCTCATGCTATGGCTTAATAAAGCAACAAACTCCGCCAGTTAAACGCAGTAGAGTAAATTTTAAGCTCGGTGTCTCTTATGCTTTTTATGAAAAGATGCTTTCGCCTGACCTCTGGCCAGCAAATGTCAATATACGTCCTTTTCGTTTTTTACAAAAAAAGGGAATTCAGGAGGCAGTAACGTAAATATTTCAAAGGTATGCGATTTGAAAGTGTATTTTCAAAATATATCTGGCCTTCGAACAAAATCAGAAGCAGTGCGGATTTTTAGTTCACACGCAGACTATGATGTTATTGTTGAGACCTGGCTTAATGCTGATTTCTATGATAGTGAATTCTTTGACTCAAAGATTTATAATGTATTTCGGAAGGATAGAGACTCTGTCAAAACCGGATATGTAAGAGGCGGTGGAGTTCTCGTCGCCGTTCACGTAAAGCTACACTCTTACTCAGTTTCGCTTGAGGATAATAATACTCTCATCGACCAACTTTGCGTGTGCGTACAGGAACCCTCATCACATAACTCACTGTATTTCATTGTATCTTATATACCTCCTAATAGCAATGATGACATTTATCGTGCGCATGCTGATAATGTCATATCTTTAGTTCATAACAAGTCAAATGATAATCATGTTTGTGTGTTAGATTGGATATACACGGATTTTGCGAAAGCTTTTGATAAAGTGTCTCACTCAATACTAATTAGTAAATTAGCTTGTCTTGGATTTCATTCAGTATTTCTGCATTGGATAAAATCATATTTGTGTAACAGGCGGTGCGTAGTCTCTATTGATGGCATATCCTCTGAACAATTCTTTGCTACCTCTGGGGTTCCCCAAGGGAGTATCTTAGGACCGTTGCTTTTTGTTTTGTTTATAAACGATATCACAACGTGTTTTTCATTCTCAAAATGTTTACTCTATGCGGATGATCAAAAAAATTTACAACAGTAAAAAATCTGAATGATATGAATAGGCTTCAAGTAGAACTGGATAATCTGCATTCCTGGTGCTTGAAATCGAGACTTTCACTGAATTTCAATAAATGTTTTAAAATCACTTTTGCAAAAATTCGAAATGTCTTATCGACAAATTATAGTATTTCTAATACTTTGTTAGAAACTGCTGAGGAAATGAAAGATCTTGGCATAATTTTTTCATCAAATTTTTCCTTTAATAGCCATATCAGCCACATAATTAGGAAATCGTATTCAGTTTTGGGCTTTGTGAGGCGAAACTGTACAATTTTTTGTGACCCGTATACACCTTAACTGTTATATATGTCGTTCGTACGTTCAAATTTGGAATACGGGGCGTTGATATGGAGGCCTTATCTTAGTAATTCTATGAATAGAATTGAGGTGTTCAGAAGGTTTTTCTTAAATTTGCATTACGGTCTTTGAATTTTTCTGTTCCTATGCCCACCTTCTCGTTTACTTTTAATAACTCTGAAGACCTTGGAAGCTAGAAGATCTGTGCTCTCTTTCACTTTTATTTTCAGTGTTATTAGTGGGTCTTTGGACTGCCCTATTATATTAGAACGTATAAATTTTAACATTCCCCAGCGCAGCTTACGTATACCATTGCCTTTTGACGAGGGAAGATGGAAGACCGAGTTAATTGAATTAAATAAGATCTCAAGTCCTATTTTAGTTGATTTTTCTTTAGATAGAAATATATTTATTAATATTTTGAATTCGTACTTTTAGTTACTTTTTTGCATTTTAATGAAATTTTCTTTGATATTTTTGCATAATTTTGTATGCGAATGTTCCTTTTTTTAGGCTCCAATAGTCTGTAAGAAATTTATGTTTCATAGACTTTAATAATAATAAATAAATAAATAAATAAATAAAACCGCGATTGAATTTCCGGAAGAAGTAGAGTGGATACTCTCACTTGGAAAGAAATTCACTCTACCAACAACTAAATCAAACTTCTCACCAATACACATAATAGCGGAAATGGAACAGTTCATACTATCATTGGAGAACGAAAAAGAAAAGGAAATAGCGAGAAACAGAGTAAGCAATGGAATTCAACTATTCAGGCGCAACATAAAGCA
>NW_023458744.1:44177-45442 GCF_013731165.1 Rhagoletis pomonella
ATCACCACATTTCCTCATCAGACTTCTTTCAGTAGGATTCGAACCGAAGATCAGCACTGACTCAGCCAGTTGCCTACGCACTGTGCTAAGTTTGTCTTGTTAATTCTTGTTGCTTATTTTCCACTATTTCACTTTGCTAAGCCAACTACAATCAAGCGCAGCTATTCCGCTGCAATTCACTTGATCATGTGGTTGTTGGTTTTTGTTAATATTTCTATTATTAGAATGTTTAACTTTTAGGTGTGCTCGTCCTTAAGTTATTTGTTTTTGTTATTTTTTTATGGCCTTATAACAATTATATTCAACAATTTTTATGAGCTCGAGGCCGTATTAAGTGCAAACTTATTGTAGAACAAGTAAGAGCAGCGTAGTGCCTTAAAATCCGACATTTCTACGTTTGGTGGGCGGGGGGTAGAACATCTGCAACCCCCCACGCCATTAACAACATTATGAACATTAAATAAACAAAAGAAAAATGCCAAAACTTGCTAAATTGTCGCGCCCCTATTTATTTTTCCACCACTATACATGTAGATATTTGAATTTGATCTCGGTAACAAAGCCTTTTATTTATATATTATAGATTTGTAATATTTTTTCAATATCTGTATCCTTTAGCATAAAAAAATTAACCATTTGAACCGAACCGCGGTTCAGGGATACTCATAAACCGGTTCTTGTACCGGTACAAGTTATTCTAAGTGGTTCGAACCACTGAACCGAACCGCACCGATTTTTGGACTGGTTTACAGCTCTGCTAGAAAACGAGGCACCCCCTTAGTTTTTTCCTTTTGATATATGTAATGTCTTCACCAACTTTCAATTTTCTACTGTAACCAATACAGGATGCTCAATGACCCTGAAATGCGCTACTGGATCGCTGTGAAACTGAAAAAAATATTGGGTGCTTTTTATAAAGAACTACTGTTGCCATGGCAACTGAAGCTTGTGATATTTTTTAAAATAATTTAAATTTGTAATGTCCTTAGGTTGCTTAACCTATTGTTTGATTAATATGTGTACACAATACTTCTAGAGTGAAATATGACTTTCATGAGCATCCTCTAAATTTATACTTAGAAACGTAAAGTTTGGTACCAGTACCTCTTTCGGCAAGAGGGAAAATTTTGGAATTCCTATCTCGGAAACAATTTTTTTGGACCACTCTAATAAACATTCATATATGCTTTATGACGTACTTAGAACAAGATTCCAGAAAAGTCTGCCATATTCAAGAGGGAGATCTTTGCAATCGAAGTCTGTGT
>NW_023458744.1:45542-56658 GCF_013731165.1 Rhagoletis pomonella
ACAATATTTATTCTGGCCCCATTTGCCCTTCTACGAAGACATTCACGAACACAGACTTCGATTGCAAAGATCTCCCTCTTGAATATGCCAGACTTTTCTGGAATCTTGTTCTAAGTACGTCATAAAGCATATATGAATGTTCATTAGAGTGGTCCAAAAAAATTGTTTCCGAGATTGGAATTCCAAAATTTTCCCTCTTGCCGAAAGAGGTACTGGTACCAAACTTTACGTTTCTAAGTATAAATTTAGAGGATGCTCATGAAAGTCATATTTCACTCTATAAGTATTGTGTACACATATTAATCAAACAATAGGTTAAGCAACCTAAGGACATTACAAATTTAAATTATTTAAAAAAATATCACAAGCTTCAGTTGCCATGGCAACAGTAGTTCTTTATAAAAAGCACCCAATATTTTTTTCAGTTTCACAGCGATACAGTAGCGCATTTCAGGGTCATTGAGCATCCTGTATTGGTTACAGTAGAAAATTGAAAGTTGGTGAAGACATTACATATATCAAAAGGAAAAAACTAAGGGGGTGCCTCGTTTTCTAGCAGAGCTGTAAACCAGTCCAAAAATCGGTGCGGTTCGGTTCAGTGGTTCGAACCACTTAGAATAACTTGTACCGGTACAAGAACCGGTTTATGAGTATCCCTGAACCGCGGTTCGGTTCAAATGGTTAATTTTTTTATGCTAAAGGATACAGATATTGAAAAAATATTACACATCTATAATATATAAATAAAAGGCTTTGTTACCGAGATCAAATTCAAATATCTACATGTATAGTGGTGGAAAAATAAATAGGGGCGCGACAATTTAGCAAGTTTTGGCATTTTTTCTTTTGTTTATTTAATGTTCATAATGTTGTTAATGGCGTGGGTGCAGATGTTCTACCCCCCGCCCACCAAACGTAGAAATGTCGGATTTTAAGGCACTAAAAACTTAAAAAAAGGCGAAATGAGCTTTGAAAAAAGGCATATATATATAACATTTATATTAATAGGCTCGTCTGATCTGAGTTTCAAGAAGCGAATAAAACTAAGTTATTCCATTTTTCTAGCCCAACGATTCGCTAATACTTTTTAGCATCTTCAGGGGCAATTCATTTATTTGATATCTGTCACAAACCAATGAGATACAAACCATATTAAAACATAACCATAAAGCAATAAAAATATATAAATAAAGACAATTAAACATTTTAAATATAGGTACAAACCAACTCACACTATTGTTTTGTCTATTAAAACAAAATTTCAACATTAATAACATAAAAACATTTAAATTTCTGTGACTAACACAACATTACAAACAAAAAGAACATTACTAAACACGTATACGCTGAAAATCAATACCATCCATACATTATGGTAACTTTGTCAATACTAAAGTCTTATTTTAATAAACATGATATATAAGCGGCCGCTATGTTGTCTGTATCTTCTTTTTTGTTTATCGTCTTTTCTCGTTTCTCCATAATCCTCAGGCTCTCTAGGTTACTTCTCTCTTTTCCCGGTCAATAATTTTCGCGTTTGCAAAATCAGCTGAGAGTCCACTTGATATAATGTGTTGTGCTAGTGCTGTGCTGGTCTTTTGTTTCCTTACGTCGGCTTCATGTTCGCCTAGTCGAACACCCAAAGGCCGTTTTGTTGTGCAAATATATACTTTTCCACATTCATCATTTTCCTTTCCGTTACACGTAATTTCATATATAACATTATTTTGTTAGTAGACATCTACAGGACACTTTGTTTTTGTATATATTGTTGACAGAGTGCAGTTTGACTTATAAGCAAGTGTTGCGTTTGGTGATTTTGTTATGCTGTGATTAAAGTTTTCTGTTAGTCTCGGGATATATGTCACACTGTAGAACTTTTTTGTTGTGTTTATTTCTGCATTTGTTTTTGTGTGTTTTTGGCTACAGTGTTTGCTTATTTCTTAGTTTATTAGCTCGCGTATTAAATGGTTAGGGTAGTTGTTGCTGCTTACGATATTAGTTATTTGTACTATATTAGCGTAATGGAATTTTTCGTGGCTTATTGTCAATATTTTGTGTATCAGGTTTATTGCCGTGTTTATTTTGTATTTTGTTGGTTGCGACGAAAGGTAGTTGATAAGGCATCCAGAAGAAGTAGGTTTTGAGTACCAGTCAAGTAAAAGATTGTGTTTTTCTCTATGGATGCAGACGTCAATATAAGGAATTTTAGAGTTACTTCCCTTTCAATCGTGAATTGTAATTTATTATTATATTTGTTAAGAGTGTCTAGAATGATGTTCGCGTCGTTACGTTTAATTATGGCAAAAATGTCGTCTAAGTATTTGCAAATAAATTTGAAGTCTATGTTAAATTGTTGCTTTAGCTCCGAGATGGCATTGCAAGTAGGTCGTCCATGACAATTTGCGATTGTAGGGGAAATCGGATGACCCATGGGCATTCCAAAGGTCTGTGTGTATAATTTGTTGTCAAACATAAAATCTGTGTTCATATGGAAAAGTAGCTTATGTCGAAAGGCTGGCTTTAGTATAAATCGGCATTCGCAGCATACGATTGCGAATGACTCACTGGCGGTAAGCCGTTGAACAACTTTTAGCAAATAAACGTGGAAGAAATAGTTCCGATACTAGCAAGTCAATATTCTTATTAAGTCTCATCAAAAAATTCCTTGCCGTTTAAAAAATAAAGGGATTGCCGCATTATACTAAAGCCAACCTTTCGACATAAGCTACTTTTCCATACGAACACAGAAATAGTTATTGTCTTTAAGGCAGAAATCTAATATCTCCTGGAATTTCTTCTTTGGAATATTGGTCTTGGCTTTGATCTGGTCCCATTTGTTTATAATGATTTTTGCAGCTAACATTGTTGGTATATTGGTGAACAGGGAAACGACATCAAATGACACTAGAACATCTTCAACACACACATGTATATCGGCTAACCTATCTTTTAGGTTAAAAGAATTCTTAACATTATATATTTCGGAGTCTGTAGAATCTCTCCAATAAATTTTGACAATTTGTAGCAGGGTACCATAACTGAAGAAGCACTAGGACGTAGAGGAACTGCGGGCTTATGTATTTTCGGCAAACCATAAATTCTAGGTGCTGCGCCCGCTGAGCAAGTGAGCTGTTATTTTACTTTGAAGTTTATGTACTTGTTTTTGTATAGATCGTCTACTATTCGGTTGTTTTTCTTTTGTAGAGTATTTGTAGGGTCAGTTCTTGTTGTTCTGTAAGTGTTTTTGTCTTCAATTAGTGCATTTTTTCCATGTACTCATTTTTATACATTACTATTGTTTTGTTTCCTTTGTCCGCATCCGTTATAATGATAGTGTTCTTGTGTAGTCTGACAAACGCTTTTGCCTTGTGAAATGCTGCTAGTATGAATTTCTCTGCTGCATGATGCTTTATGTTGCGCCTGAATAGTTGAATTCTATTGCTTACACTGTTTCTCGCTATTTCCTTTTTTTCCGTTCTCCAATGATAGTATGAGCTGTTCCATTTCCGCTATTATGTTTATTGGTGAGGAGTTTGATTTAGTTGTTGGTAGAGTGAATTTCTTTCCAAGTGAGAGTATCCACTCTACTTCTTCCGGAAACTCAATCGCGGTTTTGTTTACGAACCAGTTATCGTTTGTTGCGATTCTCAGTTTTCTCATTAGTTCGTGCTTTAGCTTGTCTGTTTTTGACTTGAGTGTTGATCTCTTCTCTTCTGCGATCCTTTGACTAAGAAAACTTTGTTTGTTGACGAATGTGTTGAGTTCTAAATTGCTTAAAGTGTATTTTAGTAGTTGTTGGGCCTGACTTAGAACATGAAGCCGACGTAAGGAAACAAAAGACCAGCACAGCACTAGCACAACACATTATATCAAGTGTATACTCAGCTGATTTTGCAAACGCGAAAATTATTGACCGGGAAAAGAGAGAAGCAACCAGATATACACTAGAGAGCCTGAGGATTATGGAGAAGCGAGAAAAACGATAAACAAAAAAGAAGATACAGACAACATAGCGCCCGCTTATATATCACGTTTATTAAAATAAGACTTTAGTATCAGTGTTGCCAGAACTTTTTGGATCAACCCGTTAAATTGGCGAAAAAAACGGCTAAAAACGGTCAAACTGTTTCTATTAAATTTCACATGTTTTATTTAAGTAAATCACAGGTAGAAAGACTAACTAGTTCTTGCAGAGATGTTGCACATTCAAGTTGGAACAAATTTTGCCAGCAAGAATTTGCAATTAGAAAAAACATATGTGGGATGTCCACAATAAAATAAGATTTATTTTTTAAGTATACTTAATATCTAGGTATGTATTTATTTTAGCTATAATTGCGACCACTCAAAAGGTAGTGACAGGTGTTCAACGAAGTTGTATAACAAGAGAGAGAGAACAAGTTTTTTGCGTTGCCACTTGCTTAAAATACAATTAACGTTACAAACGGACAGGGTCGCATTTCATATGTACGCCAAGTAAGTAAATACTTGCTTACTTAATTAATTTAGTTAATTCCAATGATTTGAAAGATACTCGGCTGAAAAAAGACTATATTCGTAATCGGAATGCAATCGCAACCAGAGTCGATTTAGGAAACCCGACAGTTACTACGACAAAGAAATTGAAACGTATGTTGAAGAAAGTCGGACTAACAAGAAATATGCATGTAGATCCTGTTTTTGCCCATCTGAAAGAATTTTAAAAATTCTATACAAATTTATTATGTTTGAAATGCAACCGTGGACCCTAGCTGGCAGGGAAACTTGCAAATTCCTGCAAATTTTCGTTCGTGCAGAAATTTGCAAATGTATCTACTTGAGAGAGAATTTGGGAGCATTTTTTCTTACTATCTGATATTTTGGGTGATAATTCTCCCTGGATTTTCGAAGAACAAACCTATTGTCTTCCCATAGAGTTTTGCTTTTGTTTTCATTTTGACATTTGGTTGTTTTTAATTCAAGTTGGCGTTCGGTTTTTGGAATTTGAATAAGTTCTAAGCAAAAAAATTTGTTTAAAAAATATACATGTATGTGTACATAGTGCTTGAAAATATTAATTTTTCCTTTACCTTAAACCTCTAAGCTAGGGGAACAATGATGCTTCTTAATTAAGGCAGAATTGAATATGCGCTATCTGAGAAAACAATACCTGTAATATTTATTCTATGTGTTGGCACTAGAGATGGGCACGGGCCGGGCTTTTGGCATGGGCCCGACGGGCCCCTGCGTAAGCTCGCGGGAACGGGCCGGAATATTTGCTGTCAGCACGAACTCGTGCGGGCCTGGGCGTTCAGTAAAATTTCATAAAAGCACGAAAAGGCACGAAAAAGCCCGTTGCTAATACTAAAAATTTAGATGAGCTTTTGTTTTTATACAAAAAAAAATAGTACATATTTAAAACTCTTTTGATAAGAGAAAAGCAAAAAAATAAATATTTGGAAACCGATAGAAAATATATGATACTTAATAGTTTTGTTTACATACATATCTGTACATAAAATACCTTCCACTTTTTCTACTTCCCAGAAAATATATTATAACAATCTTTGATGTAAAATATTGATTCGCTTAAATAAATATACATATGGACATAAAAACAAAATTAAAAATATGTACATATCGAGCCCGAACTGCCAAAATAACGTAAGGAACATTTATTTCAAAATTTTATTTTTGATGCAGAAATGTATCTAGATAATCGAGGAATATTTCTGCATCAATAAGAAAATTTTGAAAAAATTGTCGCTTACGTTATTTTGGCGGTTAGGGCTCGATATGTATACATACAATAAAATTTGGCTCTTTATTTCCGGGCTGGGGCGTGTCCCGTCGTGCCGGGCCGGGCCGGGCCGGACCCCACTAAAATTCTTAACGTGCGGGCTTGTGCGTGTTTTTGAAAATTGATTTTGCACTCGTGTCGGGCCGGGCCCTAAAAATTTAGGCCCGTGCCCATCTCTAGTTGGCACTATATCCAAACTAGTGATGGCACGATTAATCGAATAACCGATTATAATCGGTTATTTCCATTCGGTTAACGATTTAATTGTATCGAAAATTTCCTTTCGATTAATCGAGCAATTAACCGAATAATTTTCAAAATAATCGAAATGAAACCATCAAAAATGTACTACCCTACTCACAAAATAATGTATGAATTAAAATTACATAGCAAAAATTGGCACTCTACCACTCAATAATATTAGCAACAAAAAAGTATCCACTCTTCACATTCTAGTATTCTGCAAATTTTTAAACGATATTACTGCAAAAACCGCAATACTAGTTTAACCTAAGTAGGAACTAAAAGGCCACATCGCAGGTGTGCATATATTTTCATTTTATTTTCCGAAGGCGGTGTTGCGCATTTTCTTCCATACTTATATGGAAGAAAATAGGCGCTCCAAAAAAATGCCAAAAATCAACGGTGCCTGATACTTCAATCTTGCAATGTTTTATACAAAAATTTAATGGGCTACAAAACTGCATACTGAAAATCTTTCAAAGTAATCTAATTAAAAAGCTCGAATTTTTTGTTGATATATTTATATAAAGCATGAGCTATATTTAAAAAAATAATTAACATTAAAAAGATAAGAAAATTTTTGTGGTGCGCTTATGATTTTGACACGGGGTATATAACGGATGATATACTACTTACATCTTTTTCATTTATTGTTTCGCTTCGTTTTTAGTTTTCTTGATTCATGGCACTGAATTCATGGCGCAAGGTTGCACTATTTAACAATAATGATTTAAATAAAACAGTCATATTTTATAATTTATGTAAATGGTTTTTATTATTTTCGATTTTAATCGAAACGACCGATTAATCGGTTAATTTCTTACGATTAATTGCAATTATTAATCGAATGCTTTCGATTAATTAATTAGCCGATTAATCGATTACTAAATTTGTTTTGCCATTACTAATCCAAACACAAACGCGTGTTAAGCAAACAGTGAAACAATTTGTTATTTTCTAAGTTTGCGAATAATGCTTCTTCGCACTTAAATTTAAGGCATTCATAACAAACATTTTATGAAGAAAATCCCCGCTACGGCCTTCTTTAGAAAAATATATTCGTTTAAAATAAAAATAAGCGAAATTGGCAAAATTTTATATAACCCTGCCTGACATGAAAATTTTCTCCGCGATGGCTGGTAGCCATTTTTAACAGATATTGGGTCGCTTAGTCAAAAATGGAAACATATGTATATATTTGAATTTTAAGAAAACAAGGCAAAAAGCAAAATCGGCTAAAACGGCAAATTTTTTTTTTTGCAACACGGCTAAAAAATCGGCTGCCGGCTACATCTAGCCGGAAAACGGCTAAAATGGCAACACTATTTAGTATTGACAAAGTTACCATAATGTATGGATGGTATTGATTAGTAATGTTCTTTTTGTTTGTATTGTTGTGTTAGTCACAGAAATTTAACTGTTTTTATGTTATTAATTTTGAGATTTTGTTCTAATATTCAAAACAATAGTGTGAGTTGGTTTGTACCTATATTTAAAATGTTTAATTATCTTCATTTATATATTTTTATTGCTTTATGGTTATGTTTTAATATGTTTTGTATCTCATTGGTTTGTGACAGATATCAAATAAATGAATTGCCCCTGAAGATGCTAAAAAGTTGGGCTAGAAAAATGGAATAACTTAGATTTATTCGCATCTTGAAACTCAGATCAGACGAGCCTATTAATATACATGTTAAATAAATCAAGAACTGATCGGAATATACATACAAAGGCATATTTATATTTTTTTTGTTATGTACTTCCTTTAAGAACAATGTGCATGTCCAATTAAAGATATTAAAAAAATTATATTCAACAATTTATATTGAGCTCGAGGCCGTTTTAAATGAAAATTTTTATTGTGGAAAAGCCACAATAATTTGAAAAAATGGTAGAAGTGATAGCTATTTCGGAAATCACCACATTTCCTCATCAGACTTCTTTCAGTAGGATTCGAACCGACGATCCCACTGACTCAGCCAGTTGCCTATGCGCCGTGCTAAGTACGCCTTGTAAATTATCGTTTGCTTTTTTCCACTATTTTCATTTTTGTTACGCCAACACAATCAAGCGCAGCTATTCCGCTGCAATTCACTTGATCATGTGGTTGTTGGTATTGTTGGTTTTTGCTAGTAATTCTATTTTTAGAATGTTTAACTTTTAGGTGTGCTCGTCCTTAAGTTATTTGTTTTTGTTATTTTTAACCGACTTCCAAAAAAGGAGGAGGTTATCAGTTCGTCGGAATCTTTTTTTTTTTTATGTATGTTACCGCATAACTTTGGACCACGTCAACCGATTTCGATAATTCTTTCTGCATCGGAAAGGTAGTGTCTCAGAGGTGGTCCCATACTAATCTGGTTAAGATAAGATCAGTGGATCATTAGATATATATATATATATATTTTTTTATATGAGAGTTGAAGTCGGTTTTTTTTTTTTGCTAAAAATTACTTGTTTTTTTTTGCCTTTATAACAATTATATTCACGAATTTATATTGAGCTCGAGGCCGTTTTAAATGAAAATTTTTATTGTGGAAAAGCAACAATAATTTGAAAAATTGGTAGAAGTGATAGCTATTTCGGAAATCACCACATTTCCTCATCAGACTTCTTTCAGTAGGATTCGAACCGACGATCCCACTGACTCAGCCAGTTGCCTATGCACCGTGCTAAGTACGCCTTGTAAATTATCGTTTGCTTTTTTCCACTATTTTCATTTTTGTTATGCCAACACAATCAAGCGCAGCTATTCCGCTGCAATTCGCTTGATCATGTGGTTGTTGGTATTGTTGGTTTTTGCTAATAATTCTATTTTTAGAATGTTTAACTTTAAGGTGTGCTCGTCCTTAAGTTATTTGTTTTTGTTATTTATTTATTTTTTTTGGCCTTCATAACAATTATATTCAACAATTTATATTGAGCACGAGGCCGTTTTAAATGAAAATTTATATTGTGGAAAAGCAACAATAATTTGAAAAAATGGTAGAAGTGATAGCTATTTCGGAAATCACCACATTTCCTCATCAGACTTCTTTCAGAAGGATTCGAACCGACGATCCCACTGACTCTGCCAGTTGCCTATGCACCGTGCTAAGTACGCCTTGTAAATTATCGTTTGCTTTTTTTCCACTATTTTCATTTTTGTTATGCCAACACAATCAAGCGCAGCTATTCCACTGCAATTCACTTGATCATGTGGCTGTTGGTATTGTTGGTTTTTGCTAATAATTCTATTTTTAGAATGTTTAACTTTTAGGTGTGCTCGTCCTTAAGTTATTTGTTTTTGTTATTTTTTTTTTTTGGCCTTTATAACAATCATATTCAACAATTTATATTGAGCTCGAAGCCGTTTTAAATGAAAATTTTTATTGTGGAAAAGCAACAATAATTTGAAAAAATGGTAGAAGTGATAGGTATTTCGGAAATCACCACATTTCCTCATCAGACTTCTTTCAGTAGGATTCGAACCGACGATCCCACTGACTCAGCCAGTTGCCTATGCACCGTGCAAAGTGCAAAGCAAACGATAATTTACAAGGCGTACTTAGCACGGTGTATAGCAGACATTGGCAAAGGGTGCTGTTTTTGTGACTTTAAGCCTACTCACGTTAAAAACGGAGGAGGAACGAACACCACCGCAAAGCGTGCTGTCTTGCAAATACAGCCACCACAAGTGAACGATGCTTATAACAGCTCATACTGATATTGACTTCGGCAAATCTGTACTCCGAATGATCATGCACGAAACCAGCAACCGCCGTATTTGATCGACAGCCATAAGCACGATACTGCATTTGGACGGTTGCCGAAAGCATGACAGCTTATGTGAAAGAGTGGCGAAGGCAAGATGCCGCAGTTAGCTAACTTGATTTGTTGCAGAAGTCAAACCGCCGCCTTTGGTTTGTTGCTGAAGGCGCGTTTGACATGTTGCCGAAGTGATGATACTGTAGTTCAAAAACATTCAAAGACACTTGCTTGTTTGAAATGAAGCATTGATATGTACATACATACATACTTACGTACGTATGCATATTCACAACTAGCGTACATACATGTATGCACACGTATGCACATTCCTCAAAACTAGCCAGCAGTGAGCAATGCAATTGAATGGTAGACGCGCTATAAATACATACATACATGCATACGAGACGATAAATTACCCTTTACCACATTCGTCGTCATTTCAGCAACAAGTCAGATGATTTTCAGCAACAAGTCAGATGATATTCAGCAACAAGTCAAATGGCTTTCAGCAACAAGTCAGATGATTTTCAGCAACAAGTCAAACGACTTCTGCAACAAATGATGACTCTCATGTTTTCGGAGCCGTTCATCTGCCACGTTTGCTGGTTTCGTGCACGATCATTCAGAGTACAGATTTGCCGAAGTCAATATCAGTATGAGCTGTTATAAGCATCGTTCGTGTTCAGTCATCCTCTAATTTCGTTTAGGTATCGATACTACTAAGCCAACGCCGCTGCTCAGTCATACAAAGCAGCGGTATTGAATGAGCCATTCCCTGGTGTATAGGCAACTGGCTGAGTCAGTGGGATCGTCGGTTCGAATCCTACTGAAAGAAGCCTGATGAGGAAATGTGGTGATTTCCGAAATAGCTATCACTTCTACCATTTTTTCAAATTATTGTTGCTTTTCCACAATAAAAATTTTCATTCAAAACGGCATCGAGCTCAATATAAATTGTTGAATATAGTTGTTATAAAGGCCAAAAAAAAAAAAATTAAAAAAAATAAAAACAGATATTAAAAAAACATACAGCGGTAAAAAAATTATAGAAGAACCACTTTTTGCCAAGTTTTAACGTATTATTTTCGTTGTTATTTAATTTTGGTTAGTTTTTTATATAGTTTATTCTTTAACAAAACCCGTGTAAATCCAAGTTTATAAATTTGTGCAATATTACAAAAATTTCTACAAACTTTCGTACAAATTTCGAGGCTTTTTAAAAATTCTAAAAAATCAATCGTAGTTTTTAGCTATTTGAAACTTGTACTTTATTCTACTACAACTGCATAGTCAGAATCTAATTAAAAAACTCTAAATTTTTACGAAAATTTGTCGATTTTT
>NW_023458744.1:56758-57846 GCF_013731165.1 Rhagoletis pomonella
AATCTAATTAAAAAACTCTAAATTTTTACGAAAATTTGTCGATTTTTATTTAAATTGCATAAATTTTTAAGGCAGTGATACTCGATTGTTACATTTGTAGAGATTAGTACATTTTTATATTGGGCTATTGGTACAAAATAAAAAAAATGGTAAATTCTTTTTTGTAGTCAAAATATTTGTACAATACAGCGATGTTCTAGGACTATTTCTGGATTTTTAACTTTTTGATATTTTCTTCCCCAACTTTGACTATCTCGGGTGAAAAAAAAAATGTACTGAGCTATAAGTTTACATTACATAAAAAAATTGCTCATTTAATAAAGATTTCAGAAAGGTGCCACACTTACTGTTTTGAATAGAAAAAAAAGTTATAGCCGCTTTTGTGGGTAAAGGACTGAGACACGCTAGAATCTATTTAATAGATTTAAATTGAATTTGCTCTTGTTACCGTCAAATGACATACCAAATAGTATAAAGGTACATTATTACCTGCTCCTGACATTATTTTGTGTTACTTACCGGAATTAGTGAAATTGGGCCCTTCGAAGATTGTGTTATTAATACTATGACAGAAACACGCAGTATACGTCGCATGAATATGCGGATATTCACCTAATTTACGGTGCAGCTTGCTGTAATGCCAGAGCTGCTCAAAGACTCTATGCAGAGCGATACCCCAATCGTCGACATCCGGGTCGTGAAGTATTCGCCCGGACCCATAGAGAAATATATGAAGGTAAGTGATTTTTACACCTTTCTTGTTTGCTTGCTTGTTAACTATCATTTTTCACTTTTTAAGGTCGCATACCTGGAAGGCGGATGGTTCCGTGCGCAGAAGTGGAAAACTTTTGACTGTCATTCACCTGGGAGTGGCCAGAAGCGATTCTTGTGCGTACGGTTCAAATCGCAGCTCACAACGTCCGGATATTTATATCCACGTATCCTCTGGGTAGCAACCGAACACCCGTTTGGGAGCGAGCTAAAGTGAGAAGGCGTAAAACTTCGCGTGCGCTGGGTGTGGGTCCCGCCACGTTAAAACCTCGCCCAATGAAAAGAAAAAAACAGCCTCGGATGAGACCCCCTTTTTC
>NW_023458744.1:57946-59709 GCF_013731165.1 Rhagoletis pomonella
CAATTTCATAGTAGGCCCACGATAATTGTCTTTGCCTAAATGCTGCAAGGTCGTATGTGTTCCCCATTAGTAAACGTGTAGTACATGTAGAAGATATTCCAAAACTGTTTCTTGGTAATAGCGTCCTAATTATAACTGACAAGATACGAAATTTAGGGTTTGTTGTTAATTCTATGTTGAGCTGTTCTGACCATGTGAATAATGTTGTAAGTAACGTGTATGCTGTTTTACGTAGATTAAGAATGTCAGCGTCGTTTACACCCTTAGATACAAGAAGAAAGTTAACTATTCAGTTCATAGTGCCGCAGATCACGTACTCTGGGCTCGTGTATAGCAAAGTTTGACTCTGGAATTCAAAACTCCAAAATACCTTTTCGAAACATTAAAATCAACAAGATCTAATAGGCATCAAAGTCTGATTGTCCCCAAATATTCATACTTGTATTAATGCTGTAGGGCTCTGGAACTCAATTCCTGAATCCGTAAAAGCAGCGATGAATTGGAGTAACTTCAAAAAGGTGTTGCATAATTACTTTAAATCTGCATATTGAATGTGGTTGCGATTAAACCAAATTTCGTATGTTCGTATTTATATGCCTGACCTTTTATTATATCTAGCCTTAAATTTTACGTCTTAATTGTAGTTTTAATTAAAAATACAAATATTAATATTTTTTGTTGCTATTTGATATATTGTTAGTTTTAAATTTACTTTGTACAAACATTGAATTTTAAAACCTGTTGATGTACTATAAAATACTCAAAAGCCTTATCGATACAGCCTCATTTCTTAAATTAATATGTTAAATATGTCTATTTTCGTTTTAAATACTTAAATAACTAGGTGGTATTTTTTCGACTACCATCAGTCACAGCCATAATACTTTCACAATTTCTTTCCGTTACGCGCCGAGAAACACTGGGCAGCAGTTGAACGTATCTATCGTTCAGTTCCTTGTATGTGGCATGGAACTTGTGGGCCAAGAAGTGGTGGGTGTTCAAATTCTAAATATTCCTTCAAATGGTTATATGGAATCATTCTGAATTAATTGAGCAGTCAAAATGAATTTTACATTTCTGAAGAATTATTGTAAACATCAATTTTGAATAAATTAGATTCAGTATTTACTGATTTATTGAAGATATCCTATTTCTCTAAATTACCGTTATATGGGATGTGGGCGTGGTTATTGTCCGATTTTAAAAATTTGCAGCCGTTTGTTACGCTGTACCAAGGCCAACAACTGTAATAATAATAATAATAATAATAATAATAATAGATTGGCGCTTACACATATGTTAGTATTTGGCCGAGCTTCTCCTCCGATTTGTGGCGTGCGCCTTGATGTTGTCACACAGAGCGGAGGGACCTACAGTTTTACGCCGACTCCGAACGGCGATTGTATTTTTTATGAGAAGCTATTTTTCATGGCAGAAATACACTCGGAGGTTTCCCATTGCCTGCCGAGGGACGACCGCTGTTGAGAAGAAACCTTTTTTCTAAATTTTTTGCGATGTTGCTTTGACCAGGGTTTGAACCCAGGCGTTGCGGAGTGGAAGCGCGCACTGCTTACCACTACGCCACAGCGGCCGAACTGTGTTTGGGAGAAATTGGTGAAGCGGTTACCAAGATATACACATGTAATCATAAGTGGGTGTGGCTACGCCCATTTTCCAAATATTTATAATATTTTTACTTTTCGTCTAAAAATCATTGTAAATGTCAATTTTGAGCTAATAAACGTATGGGAGGTAGGCGTGGT
>NW_023458744.1:59809-60226 GCF_013731165.1 Rhagoletis pomonella
AACTTCATATTTTCCAACAGAATGGAAAAAGGCTGTCATTATTCCTGTAGCCAAAAAGAGCACTGCTACTAATCCTAGAGACCTATGTACAAGTATTTTACCAGCCTTCTCAAAAGTGTGCGAGTCGTTGATGGCAGGGCAAATTTCCTCATTTGTACAAGAAAATAATTTATTATTGCCATTGCAGTCAGGGTTTAGACGATGAAAATACTTGACGATATACAGTTTGACAATGGTGACCTATCTCTTCTTTGCCTTCTGGATTTTCTAAGGCATTTGACTTGGTGAATCTTGACCTGCTTTGTAAAAAACTTGAACACCACTTTGCTTCTTCTGATAGCTCTGTTAAACTTATGATCAGCTACCTTGCATGAAGAACTCAAAAGGTAATGTGCAAGGCTAGCTCCTCCACAAATA
>NW_023458744.1:60236-63233 GCF_013731165.1 Rhagoletis pomonella
GTAAATGTCAATTTTGAGCTAATAAACGTATGGGAGGTAGGCGTGGTATTTTATCAAGGCCAGGTTACTAAATTTGAGTTGGAAATATTAGAACTCGCCTGGGCCCTCCAAGAAGGTTACATGTTCACGCGTCGTATACCTGGAAACATTTTAAGGTAAACTTAGAAGGATTGGTATCTTTCGTATGCCTAGCGCGCAGACGAGATTTTATAATTTCATAGTTTTAAACGACCTAAATACCTTAACTCGCTTAAAAATAACGAGCTATCACGAAATGGGCACAGAAATAAAATCTAACATCATTAAATTAATTTTCATATTTGTATAAAAGCGCGGGGTGAAACCCGCGGCTATAAGCTAGTATATACATATATATATATAATATATACATTAATATTGCGATGTCATTGCACCTGACCACATCTGGTCCAACGCTGCATTATATGGGCTGCCGCTAGTGGCTAAAGTATACTAGTGGTGCGGGCAAATTCTTGAAACTTTCCATACACAACGCAAGCGGTTTGATCAAACTTCAACATGGCCGCCGGAAAAACAAAAAAATTTGATTTTTGTTAAAATTACATTCTGCTTCTCGTTAAACACCATACACAACAGAAATGGCTTTCAGCAAAGGGATATTTCGCTTGGTTTATCAAGCCGCTTATGTGGTGTATTTCGCTCTTAAGCATAGTGCCCCAGTACGTTTTCCCAACGACAAATTGAATCAGAAAATTTTCAGAAAAATTGCCGAAAACGTACAACTATTTTCGGTACTTTTGTAGACCTAATCCGCGTTTCATCCACTTTTCTTCCCGCGTTCGGATTAATTTTCGGATTTTTTTTTTCTGGCTGGGCGTAACAAGCGCAGCAGCTTCGCGCACGTGTAAATGTTACTTATTCTTTGGAACTTCACAATCACACTGTGAAAGAGCAAATCAACACGATATTAGAGGCAGTAGAGAACGAACTTATAAAAAGACTGAAACCTGTGAATTTTTTAGTTTGCATCTTGACGAAAGTACCGACGTAGTGGGACTTACTGTTCTTCTCGTGCTAGTGAGGTACCCATTCGCAATGCAACTCGAAGAAGAACTTTTGATGAGCGAAGTACTTGAAACTTACACCACTAGCGACGACATTTTTAAAGCTATCGACAAATTTGTACAAAAAAATTGGTTTGAAATGGATTAAGTGTGCGGATATTTGAGTGATTGGAAAAACGAAAGGATCGATGTCTAGGGTGAAGCAAGAGGCAGAAAACGCCATGAGAAGTCAATGTATGATCCGTCGGTATTCCCTGGCGACTAGGATGATGCCGCCATTAGATTTAAAACCCGTATTAGATGACGCTGCGAAGCTAACATAGGCCTGCAAAATTGAAATAATCTTTGGTTTTTGGGTGGGCTTTAGTTTGGTAACCCCGGAGTACAGCATTAAGGAAAATATGGGAGGTAGAGGGGGGTCTAACAGTTCCCTGTATGAAGTTTCAAAGCGCGCAACCTTATACTTTTTAAGGAATTTGTTATTAAAGTTTGTAATTTTAACCAACTTGTATGGCACTATTTTACAATATATAATGCACTTTCCACTAAATTTACAGGTTATTTACATTCAATATATGCGCAGTTAGAGTGTGCACGTTCAAAGAAATAAATAATTTTAGTATATTACAGCTTTTTTATCAAAAATTGATTGTTGTTTAATTTTATGAGAGTACATGCAGAATATGTGCAAATGGCAGCAGGACTGTGTTGCCATATCTACAAAACCAAGAGTGGAAAGCAAGACCAAAGAAAATACGATTAAAAGGAAAATACGATAAGGTTCTTTTGTTCAGATAAAAATAAATAGTAAGGGGCTTGGGGTCATATTCCCCTCTTCCGGCAACACAGAAAGGAGAATTCTACGTAGTGAGGGTTATAATCCCTAAGTGCGGCCGAAGGTCGCCTACGCAGAAAGGTGCAGTTGGCTTTCCTTTATGGCCAACCAAAATAGACATCACTGGGGCGCCAGCCCCAGGTTTACCACACAGAAAGGGAATTCTAGTTACCTCATCCTTTCCCAAGGTTACATCACTGGGGCGGTAGCCCCAGTTAGTTCACACAGAAAGGAGAACTCTACGTAGTAAGGGTTATAATCCCTAAGCGCGGCCGAAGACCGCCTACGCAAAAAGGTGTTCGGCCCCATTTCTATGGCAACACAGAAAGGAGAATTCTACGTTGTGAGGTTATAATCCCTAAGCGCGGCCGAAGGCCGCCTACGCAGAAAGGTGTTCAGCCCCTGATCCCCCTACTATTTATTTTAATCTGAACAAAATAACCTTATCGTATTTTCCTTTTAAATTTTCTTTTGGTCTTGCTTTCCCATCTTGGTTTTAGATATGGCAACACAGTCCTGCTGCCATTTGCACATATTCTGCATGTACACTCATAAAATTAAACAACAATCAATTTTTGATAAAAAAAAGCTGTAATATACTTAAAGTATTTATTTGTTTGAACGTGCACACTCTTACTGCGCATATATTGAGTGTTAATAACGTGTAAATTTAGTGGAAAGTGCATTATATATTGTGAAATAGTCCCATACAAGTTGGTGAAAATTACAAACTTTAATAACAAATTACTTAAAAACTATAAGGTTCCGCGCTTTAAAACTTTACATATACCCCCTTTAGAACCCCCTCTACCCCCCCTATTTTCCTTAATTCCGTACTCGGGTGTTACCATTCTAAAATTTTCCCATAATATTAGCGCCCCCCCCTCCGGATTGTTATTAGGGGGGCCGAAACGCGTCGTTTGGTACCCCTCCCGACTTTTCCGCACCTTTTTTAGGGGTTGTTACCCCACCCTAGAGAATTACCCAATTTTGTTTTAAAAGAAGACGGAGTAAGTGAATCAGAAGTTTTGAAATCTGTGATGGGTATCAAGTCTAATGCCATTGGAGAGGATGGGATATCTTTGAAGTTTGTGAAACTTGTGCTGCCTTTTATTCTGA
>NW_023458744.1:63333-75060 GCF_013731165.1 Rhagoletis pomonella
TACCATGAACACCTCTAGAGATAAGCAGTATAAAACAGTAAATTTGTACGGGAGGAACCATGTCCACTTTTCGAATAACGCAAATTTTTCTCCATGAGTATGGAATTAATTTTGTATACACATCTCGGTGCCAAGTTCCAGTCCTCTGCAATAAACACCTCCAAAGATATGCAGCGTAGAAAAATCAATTTACATGGGAGTTGCCACACCACCTTTTCCAATAACTCTCAATTTTCTCCATGAGTATGGTATTAGTTTCACATACATACATACATATGTATTTCCATACCAAGCTTGAGTGCTTTACCCCAAACATTTGAAGAGATATGCAATATGAAACTTTCAGTCAGTATGGGAGGGGCTACGCCTCTTTACCAAAAACGTCCATTTTTTCCGTGAATATGAACATGATTTCACACAGTGTTGGCAAACTGTTAATCTGATTAACGATTAAAAATTAACGATTAAAATGTTAATCGCGTTCGACGATTAAAATTAATTAGTCGTAATCAACTGTACGATTAATGATAACATTTTTTTAATCGTTAATCGCTGGCTGCGATTACGTTTAATTAATTTAAAACATTAATCGTTAATCCAATTAAAAATAAAATCTGATTAATTTGTCTAGTTTGTCCGAGTTTGAAACCAAACACCAGTTATAGTAATTATTTTGTGTTTTACGCTTATAAAAAGCACATAATATAAAAAAATTATAATTATTGTTATTAGTAATACATAAACTGGGAACTTTTACAAACCTAGTTTGTAAAACGTTTGTTGGTGTATATCTTAATGAAAATTCACACCAAATTGCTTAGATTGATGAGGAAAGCCGACTTAGCCATACCGGATTAACTTGGTTTGTGTGCACAGGGAAATTCCAGCATAACTTAATTAATCACCAAACCTACTTGATCAAATTAAGAGTTAATGATTAAAAATTAATTTTTTAATCGCGGTTACGATTAACTGATTAGTCAGATTAAAATTAATCATGATTAACTGTGATCAGATTGAATTTAGTCGAATTAACTAACTGATTAAAACATCAATCGATTAATTCCAACATTGATTTCACATACATATCACTACACCAAGTTTCAGTTCTCCCCCACAAATACTTCCAGAGATATGTATATAATATGAAAATTTCAATTTGTATGGAAGGGGCCTTGAGTTACCGGACTTACTTTCAGTCTAAGACCATCCTTCCGAAATCCGTAGTAAGCGTACTAAATTTCGTTCTGATCGGAAAACCGGTTAAGGAAGTAGCCTATTTTTCAATCCAGGCCATAAACCATCTTTGAGCAAAATTTCATTTCAAACAGGTGGCAATTCTTAAAAATGTAGCCTATTTTCCAGTCTAGGTCATAAGCTATCTGTGTGCAAACATTCATGCAAATCAGTTCAGTCATTTACGCATATTAATTTAATTAAACTTTCCTAATACGTGATAACTCTTAAAATAGTAGCCTATTTTCCAACGTAGGTCATAAGCTATCTCTGTGCGAAATGTCATGCAAATCTTTTCAGTCGTTTCCGCGTATTAGTTTAATTAAAACTTTTTTAACAGGAGGCAACTCTTCCAAACAATTAGCCTATTTTCCACTGTAGGTCATAAGCTATCTGCTTGCAAAATTTCATGCAAATCCGTTCAGACTTTTTCGCGTATTAATTTAATTAAACTTTTTTTGGCAGGTGGTAACTCTTAAAAAAAGTAGCCTATTTTTCTCCCTAGCTCATAAGCTATCTGTGTGAAAACTTCCATGCAAATCAGTTTATTCATTTCCGCGTATTAATTAAATTAAACATTTCTAACAGGTGGCAACTCTTAAAAACAGTAGCCTACTTTCTAACCTAGGTCATAAGCTATCTGTGTGCAAAATTTCATGCAAATCCGTTTAGTCGTTTCCGCGTATTAATTTAATTAAACTTTTTTAACAGGTGGCAACTCTTCCAAAAAATTTGCCTATTTCTCACTGTAGGTCATAAGCTATCTGTTTGCAAAATTTCATGTAAATCCATTCAGTCGTTTCCGCGTATTAATTTAATGAAACTTTTCTAACAGGTGGCAACTCTTAAGAAAAGTAGCCTATTTTCCAATCTAGGTCATAACGTATCTATGTGCAAATTTTCATGCAAATCCATTCAGTCGTTCCCGCATATTAAGTAAATTAAACTTTTTAACAGGTGGCAACTCTTAAAAAAATAGCCTATTAACCAATCTAGCCCATGGGCTATCTGCGTACAAATTTTCATGCAAATCCGTTCAGTCGTTTCCGCGTGATGATTTCCCAAACATCCAAACTTTCACATTTATAATATTAGTAAGATATATTTTGAAAGCCGGTATCTTTGTACTAAATTGCAGCACTCGACGATGAATACTTCGAGAGATTAGTTGTGTGAAAACTTCAGTTTGTATGGGAGGTGCCACGTCCTCTTGATATATCGAAATTGCTTTTAAACTATTATTATCCTTGGATTTCAAAAATATCGGTACAGCTGTTCTCCGAGTTTTTCGATAAAAAAAAACGGCTTTCAAAATATATATCAGTATAGATGGCAAATTAAAAATATTTTTTAATTAAATGTTTCCTATGGACAAATGTTTATGAATAGTTTTTTAAATAATTGCAGGCATTTGAAATTAATTTCAAGTATTTTCCAAGAAATTGGAAGCATTAAAACGTACAAATTTTTTTCTTTTATTTTTCAATATAAATAAATAAAAGACTAGAGCTTTTTTAAAAAATCGCCACGAATAGATCGACGCAAAATTTAATTTTCTTTTAAAAGAAAGAAACTTGAAATCGGTTCATATTTGGGCTCTCAAAATTGATTTGTCTACAGCAACATTTCTTACCCCACTGTGCGGTGTTACACAAGTTCATAGTCGCGGAGATTGTGGATGAAGTCATCATTGGAGTAGACTTCTTATTTGATCAAAGTATGCAGATCAACATGAAGAACAGGATTATGACGTATAAAAACATGGAAGTGCCCCTTAGCTTTGGGTATGATGGCCCGTACAGCAGCAAGGGAGTTGTTTGGGCGAAGATTGATGGAGATTGTGGTACAAACAAGTTGTGGGTTGTCGAAGCAGCAAAGAATTCTACACAACGGACGTACTTATTGGTAAAACCCTGGCTAAGTCGAAAAAAGATGGACGCAGCGATTGTAAGAATTCCACTGCTGAAGCAGTGTTGGTACATGTAGGGAAAATTCCCTACACGTAGGGATTTTAGTCGAAAAAAATGAGGGTAGGGAAAGAAGGACAGTTTTTATAAATAATTTTTTATGTAAAATTTTTTTCTCTCAAAATCCAAAAATGCAGATACGTTCAGATGGCAATTTTTTATCAAGAATATGTTCCAATGACAGCGTTAAATCCGAAAAAGGGTTCAAATGGCAGCTTGCATTCACCACCAACTTCGTGTTTTTTTTTTCAAACTAGCGTCGACAGTGATTGGGATCAACTTACCAAACAACGTTATATTACAGGCATCTAACCCTAATTTATTTTTCATGCAAATATAGGTTCGAGTATTTTTTATGAAGTGTGAAGTAAAGTGTGTTTGTTTAAGTAACTTAACAACTTATTCAGGATTTTTATTCTAATAATTTAAATTGCAAATTCAATTTTGCGCTTTCCTTTTGCGAATCTTTCTATTATTCTTTTAGTGTCAATTTCAATGTCTAAGTGTACGTGTAAAAGTGCTGGACCTATCAATCTTTCTTCATTCATGGTACTACGCAACCATGTTTTTAACCGGCGAAGGGTTGAAAAACTTCTTTCGTGTTCCAGCGTTACTAGCTGGAAATGTGACCAGAATGCGGAGAAGTTTGTTAATCAATGGAAAAGCATATTCGCCGCATTTACCAAGAACTTCTGCTGCTAATTTTTGGAATGGCTTTTCGCTTTCCTTATTTGTCCATCGTTCCAACCACACTTTATACTCTCCTTCCAAATTGATACCGTCTTTGTATCGTTTTCCAAGCGATTTTACGCATTCGATAGCATTAGTTTTGTCGTCAAGCGTATTATATTCCCCAATTTTATATGGAAGTAGTAAGTTCAAATCAAAAATGTTTAATATCTCTTTCGGCAATCTTTCTCGAGAAAAATATTATCCAATAGCGGTATAAATGTCGCCTTCCGATAATAATCTTCTGCGTTAGACGCACGATAATTAGCCCGAAAATTTTGTCTATTCGCTCTCCGAGGAAAGACAGTGTCAAAATCCAATTCCTTAGCGATATCGGTAACTTTTGAAAATATATCAGAAAAATGTGTGTCAGCATTTTCTCTATGATTTCGAAGAATATTCACAGTGCCATTGACTGCTTCGCCAGCAGGATTCAAGTCAAGCGAGGGCGCTTGGAGAAGTAAACTTTTAATTTTTAATTTTTTCATTTAACTTTTAAATTTTTATTACATTTCCATTTATTTTTCAATTTTCAATTTAATATAATATAATTTCATATTAATATATCATTAAATAACACAAACGACAATAACACAAATTTGTGTTATTTCCCAATTGAATGTGAAATATCACAAATTTGGTTTATTTCGCGCCGCGCTCGTACTCTCGTTCCCCGCCCCTCCCCTCCTTTCGCAATTATGCACTGGTGGCATTATAACCGTTTAGAAAAAAGAATAATAATAAAATGACACTAGTTCACTTCTGAAACTGTTATTGCATGCACCCCACGCATGGTGGAATTATACCAGGCGAAGTAATATTAGGTGAGAAGAAAGACTTTGACACTGCCTTATTTGAAAATTTGCCTATAAAATGTGACTATAAGGCAGCCGAATGTCAGAAAATAAAGCGAGAAAGCTGTTTACTTCACCTGTTTATTGCGCTATTCATCCCACCTTCTTGTATGTAAAATTGTACATATTTTTACACAACTATTTGGTACCACATGTTCGCTTCGTCTTCGTATACGAAATCTGTAGTTCGAAAATAGTGAAGCAAGTGATGATAATGCAGAAATTTTAACTGAAGATAAAACTCAAAACAATATTCTCTGTGTTATTTGCTGCGTTCCATGCAAACAGCATATTTTCAACATATTAGAAAGCATGCAATTAAAATTCATACAAAATCAATGTTGGAAATAAAGCAAAACTCAGATTTTGGTATTATTTCCCATTTAAAAGTGAAATAAAGCAAATTTTGCGTTATTGCCGTTTGTGTTATTTCACCCCCGTTTGATACTTTTTTGACAGCTCAACTCCGCCATTTAATATAAAAAATTCGCAGAGAATTTTTATTCATGATAGAAGGAAAGGGAAAAGAGAGAAAACTCCCAGGGAGTTCCTGTTCAGTATCGGCCTGATAGTATCTACATACCCAATGTTTTAATTTTTCACGTTGACGAAGAGTTTTACTCGATTTCTTATTCTATAAATAATCTTGTGCAAGCCTAAAAAATGGTTACGATTGAAGATATTTTTTTTTTCCAAATTTCTCGTTTGAGGTAATATATTTTATCCGAAATTGGTATTTTTCGAGCTCTGGGGGGGGAGGCGATCAACCCCCATCGCCCAGGCCCACCTCCAATTGTAGGTGAATACCTCCGCTACTGTTTTAGCTTCCTGGTTTGGAATCGGGTATACCTCCGGCCATTTGCTAAAGTAGTCCATAATCACAAGGACGTATTTGTTTCCCTGTGCGCTCAAAGGAAATGGACCGGCTACATCCATGGGAATCCGCTCGAATGGTGCTCCTGAGTTATACTGCTTCATCTGGCCATGACTTCTGGATTTCGGCCCTTTAGCTGCAATACACTCCGCGCAGTTAGCAATCCACTCTGCGACCGATTGCCGACAACCAACCCAATAGAACCTCTGCTTGATCTTTTCCAGGGTTTTCGTGATTGCCAGGTGCCCTCCACTAGGACCATTGTGGAATTCCTTGAGTACATCCGGAATTCTTACCCTTGGAACTACTATCAAGCTGCGGGAGCACTGGCCATCTTCGCTTTCCCATACCCTGTGCAAACAGCCAGATATTAATTTTAAACTGTTCCATTGTGCCCAGTACGCCTTTGCGATGGGGCTTTCCGCTGCCATTTGCTCCTTAGTTGGCCTTCTGTCCACCTCCAGTCCATACATCAAAAGCTCCAGATCTGGATCTTCCTGCTGACACTTTCGTAGCTGTTCTTCCTTCCACTCTTCCGCTGGTGTTATTGTCGTTAGACGGACGTCTATAATGTCCTCTTTTCCCTCAGCTTTTGAGCAGTGTTTACATTCCAGGCTACATGGTCGGCGGGACATGGCATCAGCATTACCGTGGACACTTCCCTTGCGGTGCTCAATAGCGAAGTCATAACTTTGCAGTCTCTCAATCCACCGAGCTAGCTGTCCTTCTGGATTCTTAAACTGTAGTAGCCACTTCAGCGCTGCATGGTCCGTTAGTTCTCTCCGAGTTACGCAGTAGTTCCTTTCTGGTTTTCCAATCGACCGGCTATAGTAGGCAACCACCTTCTCCTGACCATCAATTACCTGCGACAGTACGCCCCCTATGGCATAACCACTAGCATCAGTATCCAAAATAAACGTTGCCCCTGGAACGGGATACGCTAGCATAGGTGCAGTACATAGTCGTTCCTTCAGAGTCTGGAAAGCCTCCTCCTGCTCCTTGTTCCACTCGAAGGTTCTACTTTTCCTAGTGAGCTCGTGGAGGCTATTAGCAACGCTGGCGAAATTCGGAACAAATCGGCGGTAGTAGGTGCATAGCCCAAGAAAACTCCGTAGTTCGTGCAGGTTCCTAGGTCTTGGCCAATCCTTTACTGCTTCTATCTTTTCCTTCGCAGTACAGACGCCCTCCGTTGTCACCTTGTGCCCTAAGTAGTTCACCTCCTTCCTGAACAGTGAGCACTTTTTATGACTTAGCTTCAGACCAGCGCCAGCTATCCTCTGGAAAACTTCTTTCAAATTGTTCAGGTGTTCCTCAAAGCTTTTACCCAATACGATAATGTCGTCTAGATACACCAAACATGTTTTCCAATGCAGTCCTTTGAGCACATGGTCCATAAGGCGTTCAAAAGTGGCAGGAGCGCTGCATAATCCAAAGGGCATTACCGTGAATTGCCACAGACCGTCTCCAACGCTGAAAGCTGTCTTCTCCTTATCCTCGTCACTTACCTCCACTTGCCAATAGCCGCTCTTAAGGTCGAGTGTTGAGAACCACTTTGTTCCAGTCAACGAGTCCAGAGTGTCATCGATCCTGGGAAGAGGATAGCTGTCCTTTTTCGTCACATCGTTTAGCTTCCGGTAGTCTACGCAGAACCGCATTTGACCATCCTTCTTCTTCACAAGTACTACCGGCGAACTCCATGGACTCGCTGATGGTTCAATCACACCACTCTCGCTCATTTCTTTTATTATTTGGCTAACAGTTTCACGTTTGGCAAGTGGAACACTCCGAGGAGCTTGACGGATTGGCCTTGCATCGCCAGTATCAGTGCGATATTTCACGACGTTAGTCCTGCCTGGTTTGTCGCCATCCTTGTCGAATATGTTGGAGTATCTTCGAAGAAGTTCCTTAGCCTTGTGCTGATATTTTTCTTCCAACCCTTCCGTCCATGCATTAATGTCTTCCGCAATGTCATTCTCGCCAATGGAATCGCTTTCAGGTAATTTTTCGCAGTTGAAGATTGCCTCTACCTCTCGACATTGCCCCAGTACAGTTCCTCTTCGGAGTTTGACTGGTGATTTGAACTCATTGAGCACTCGAACTGGGATGCGTCCATCCTTTTGCGTCTTAGCTAGGGTTTTACCAATAAGTACGTCCGGTGTAGAATTTTGTGTCGCTTCAACAACCCACAATTTGTTTGTCCCACAATCTCCATCAATCTTTGCCCACACAACTGCTTCTGACTTCGGTGGAATCTGCTCGCTTTCCTCTAGGATCACTCGCTTGCTGCTGTACTGACCATCATACCCAAACCTAAGGGGCACTTCCATGTTGTCGTACGTCATGATCCTGTTCTTCATGTCGATCTTCATACCTTGACCAAATAAAAAGTCTAATCCAATGATGACTTCATCCATAAGCGCCGCGACTATGAACTTGTTTAACACCGTCACATTCCCTATTGCGACTTTGCATGTTACCTCTCCTACAACTTGGTGTCCTCACCAGTTGCTGTCCTCAACCTTGCTCCAGGTAATGGCCTTACCTCTTTAGTGACCAAATCAGATCGAATGATGGAATGTGATGCGCCCGTATCCACAGTTAGTACTCGCTCATGTCCGTCCACATATCCACCAACAGTAACATTGCTCACTTTTCTGCCAATTCGCGAGACGGAGATTATGAGGCATTCAATTGCGGGAGCCAGCGTGCGCCCCTTGCTGCTGGCTCGTTTTAGTTTAACGACTGGTCGGAGTTGGGCTCGTCATTCTCAGTCCTGCGTTTACGTACTGCTGAACTGTTTGACCTGTTGGAACCCGTCTTACATTCGCGTGCGAAGTGGCCTGGTTTTCCGCAACTAAAACATCCATCCATCTAGCACCATTCTTCCTCTCAGTTGCACCAGGAGTATTCTTCCCTGCCATCGACTTAAGTGTTTTCAGGATCTCGTTCATCACGTCAGGTGTCTCCACTTCTACTCGATGGGCTTTGTAGGCTGGTCTACTTAGGAGCGCCGCCGTTTCACGTGTCTGAGCATACGAGACCGTTTCAGCAAATGTTGGCTTTGGATTTGCACACGTCTCGCGGTTGGTATACACGTCCCGCATTCCGTTGATGAACCTCTGGATTTTTACTCTTTCGAGGTGCTCACCAGATGCATCTCCAATTGCCAAATGAGCCAACCTTTCAACCTCGGAGGCGAATTCCTGTAGAGTCTCGTTGGATTTCTGGCAGCGATTCTCCAGCTCCATCTGGTAAATCTGTCTCCTGTGCTCGCTACCATAACGTCTTTCAACTGCACCCATTAATGCATCGTAATTGTTCCTTTCACAGTCAGGAATTGTCTGCAAGATTTCCGCTGCAGGTCCTTTTAATGCCACGAACAGAGCAGCGGATTTATCCTCCATGCTCCAACGATTTGCTGTAGCTGTCTTCTCGAACTGGAGCTTAAAGACTTGGAAAGGAATCGTGCCGTCAAAGGATGGAGTCTTTACCTTGGGAGCACTTGTCGACGTAGCTGGACGATTCATCTGCAAATCTCGGAGGCGACCTTCCAACTCTTCTACCTTTGCTTCGACTTTCTCCTGAATTAGCTCTTCGATTTTATCTTGTCGTTCCTCGATTTTATCCTGTCTCTCTCTGAGTTCCGCGTTATCTTTAAATAAATTCTCTTGTAGCTGAGTAATCTTTTCATCTGGCTGCGATGACATGTACGTTTTCTGTGCTTCCAGCCTGGATGAAATCTGTGATGACATCTGTGACATGGCAGCCAATAACGTGTTCATGTCCATAGCTGGTGATGACGACGGAGCCTTTTGCTGTTCTTCAACCTTCCCGGATGTCTGCTGCACATCCTTCGACGAACAAGCGGCCTCATCCTTCTGTTCATCCTTTGCGGATGCATCGTCAAGTTTACCCTGGAAGTCGTATTTGTCCACGTCGATGCCTTCTGCTTCCATAGCCTCTCGCAGCCGTGATAGTAACTCCACTTTTCTTCCGGAGGTTGCTAAATTTCGCTTCTCCAACTCCTGTTTGAGTTCCTCAATCTTTAAGTCCTGAATTTTTGCCATTTTCAAAAGTTTATCCTTCGGGATTTATTTAACAATCCCACTTCTGACACCAATTGTTACGATTATCCTTAAACCTCGTCCGGATTTCCCAAATCTTTCGGTTCGTATCGCTGGATTGTTAAATAAATGCTAACGATGACCAAATTGTAGTACAATTAACTTTATTGTACAACAAACAATTTACAATACTTGCTAATACAGTAAAAACACTTTACAATACTTGTTAAAGCAATAACAACGCCTTACTACTTGTTAACACAATTAAACTTATAGCTTGCTTATTCGCAACTCAATTCTCCGCTCACTTTACTTGTAGCTTGCTGACTTGTAACTAACTCACCTCGCTGTGGCGGCGCCCTTATATACCTGCGCTGGCACTTATGGCAACTCTAGAACATTCTGAAGTTTATCGCTCATTCTCTTTCTCTCGCTGTTCGCAGTGTTCATCCAACTTGACGTTTCTCTTTATTATTATTTATTTTATTATTTCTCGTTATTCGCTTCGCGTTGCCGCAGTATTCGTCACAATAAGGTTGACTTTTCTTTTCGAGTGTTGTTAGTTATCTCGAAAATAACTTTCAGTTTAATAACAACAAATTTTAATATTCGAATGGCATTTGCCTATAACTTGCAATTCTTTTTTCATAATTTACTGATATTGTAAAAGAGTTTTGCATACAAGACATAGAGTTAGATACTCTTTTCAGTTAAAGACACTGGGTGTGTCTTTAAAAGTTTTTGCGTATTTAATAAAATTAATTTAAGCCATGAGGAAATATGGATGAAGTCCTTAAATAGTGGTACTTTTCCACAGTTTGAAATAATCATACCTATTACAGTATCCGACGGATATTATCCGCTCTGATCTAATCCGATTCGTACTGTCAAAACAAGCGAGTGTGAAGGATTAGATTCTTGCGCAGGATGTCATTCGCATGAATCTATTCATTCAAACTCGCTTGTAATGATAGTGCGAATCGGACTAGATCCGTGCGGGTGACACACTTAAACGAAGCAACAGTTACTACATTTATACGCACGTATTAATTGCAAGTAACAATTGCAAAATGGTAAACTTTAAACGCTGAGTTAATTTTTTATTTGCAAATAACTAAATCACGCAAATAAGTATTGATTAGTGGTACTATTTGCAAATAAGCGCAAGACGCCGCCATTCTTAGGTTTATTTTCCTTTTCGATGGTCATGTTATTGTCTTTTTATAATCAAGACGTTGCCATTTTTAACTTTATTTTCTTTTTCGATGGTCATATTATTGCCTTTTTATAATCAGGCAATATTAAAAAAGAATTTTTCACCATCAAATAAACAGTGAGTTAGGTATTTGCCAATTATTTTTATTTGCAAATAATAATAATCAGATTTTATTTTTAATTGGATTAACGATTAATGTTTTAAATTAATTAAACGTAATCGCAGCCAGCGATTAACGATTAAACAAAAATGTTATCATTAATCGTACATTGATTACGAGTAATTAGTTTTAATCGTCAAACGCGATTAACATTTTAATAGTTAATTTTTAATCGTTAATCATATTAACAGTTTGCCAACACTGTGTGAAATCATGTTCATATTCACGGGGAAAAATGGACGTTTTTAGAAAACTGGCGTAGCACCTCCCATACTGACTGAAAGTTTCATATTGCATATCTCTTCAAATGTTTGGGGTAAAGCACTCAAGCTTGGTATGGAAATACATATGTATGTATGTATGTGAAACTAATACCATACTCATGGAGAAAAATGAGAGTTATTGGAAAAGATGGTGTGGCAACTCCTATGCAAATTGATTTTTCTATGCTGCATATCTCTGGAGGTGTTTATTGCAGAGGGCTGGAACTTGGCACCGAGATGTGTATCTATACAAAATTAATTCCATACTTATGGAGAAGAATTTGCGTTATTCGAAAAGGGGACATGGTTTCTGCCGAACAAATTTACTGTTTTATACTGCTTATCTCTAGAGGTGTTCATGGTA
>NW_023458744.1:75160-77258 GCF_013731165.1 Rhagoletis pomonella
GCAAATAGAAAACACAAATAGAATGAGCAAGAATTGCTTTCAAGTACTTGAATCATGTAAATCGGGTGCTACTCTAAAAATTGTACGCACAATGACAAACATGAACAAATGTAACATCATTTTTGACAATCAGTACCATTAGCATGGATATCAACGAGCAGCGTTTCTAGCTCTAATTAGATTTGTTTTCGTTTGTACTACATATGTGCATATATACATGTACACAAACATATGTACATACATACATACCAACATTTGTACATTCATACAAATATACCCTGCAAAAATTTTGTTCCAGGTGGTTCACTGGGTCCCAGGACCAGGTTGCATACTAGTAACTTGTTATGCTTACCTTACCACTTCAAACGTAAATAAAATTATAGTTTATAAAACTAAAACCTCGCTATTATAATTTCCATTCGTACTGTCATCAGGTATGTAACTTGAGAATAGAAATGGCTGCATCTTTTAGGCGCATGAATATTACATAGTTACATCCCGAGCTAATAAAAGGGAGGTAAAAAAACTGTGGTCTTGAACACCACCTCTTCGTGGCCTATCGGCAAAATGATTCGTCTGCCGATTGTGCCATGGTCCAAAAGAAGTAGTTGTCTAAGTCAGGAGTTCCCAAACTTTTTTCACCGCTAAAAAAATTTCGTAGCACCCCTACTCTTCAAATGTCTACGGAAACAAGATAACACAATGCAAACTTTATGCTCCTTTAGCTTTAATGTGAGGACTGAATTTGTTTTGATGATTTCATTATTTCCTTTAAGTATATTGGGAGCTTTGACAATTTTACCCTGTAATAATTAGACGCTGAAAGCTTGCTGGTGTGTTTGTTTTTAACCGACTTCACAAAAAGGAGAAGGTAAACAATTCGTCGGAATATTTTTTTATTATTATTTTTCTTTACTTTGGACCACGTTAACCGATTACTTTAATTCTTTTTTTTTAAAGGAAAGGTGTAACCTCACAGGTGGTTCCATTTTAATTTGGTTTAAATCCGATCATTAAATCATGAAGAGATTAACGAAAATCTTTTTTTTTGCTTAAAAATTACTTGTTTATGTAAGTATTTGTTGAAAATGCAGTCATGTCACATAGAAATGTAAAAGTAAAAATCACTAGTATTTTTAATGCAATCTTGCCAACAGCAGTGTTTTCTGCATACAGTTGCATCCAGAACTCTCTTGGCTCCCTTCGTGGTATTTAATATTCAAAGTGATGTCTTCACTGATGTCCAGAAGGTTTTCAAAAGCTTAATTTGTCATCTCAGTAGGTTTACTTTTCGGGTCACATGAAACCGGGTTTGTTATTCAGCTGTAGACATCCTCAGAGTCAATGGCCCGTAGTCATAGTCAAAATAAAGTCGACTTTAAAGTTAGTTGCAGCTTTTTTGACAGATATCCCATTGAAAATTATGTCAAAAAGCTGCAACTAACTTTAAGTCGACTTTATTTTGACTATGACTACGGGCCAATGTTGGGAAAATATTCGACAATGGTTTTTTTTCTAAACCTTCCAAGTTAACGCTGGTAATGCGCGTTAACGCTAAGAAAATAACCTTTACAGCCAATTTCACGAAAGCGATTTAAGTGAAAAATTATTATAATTTTTTGAATGCTATATGGAAATTGACAGAAAATAAAAAACTAATTTTCCTTCTAAAGTTATATTCACATTACATTGTGAATTACTTTGTTTCGATCAAATTACTTCACATAAATCAAGTAAGTTTACATTTTCTTTCATAATTTATATAGCACGTGTATGTACGAGTGTGTGGTTTGTACTTGATTTCAAAAAACAAATGGTTGCATAGCTTTAGGCTTTTTTTCAATTTCCCCAACAGTGGCGGCTAAAATAAATGAAAAATATATTTTTTCTTTATTTGGTTTTTGATTTCTATTTAATTTAATGAAAGATTTTACAAGACGAATTCACTTTATTTCCGCATGATTTGCTTATATATTACAAACGAGCCGTAAATTACGATAATGCGAACAAGCTTTAAATTGCTGGAGAAACCGGTTGTGGGAAAATTTTAGAATGGTAACCCCCGAGTACGGAATTAAGGAAAATAGGGGGGGGGGGG
>NW_023458744.1:77358-80938 GCF_013731165.1 Rhagoletis pomonella
TGTTTTCTATTTGCTTTTACACGTTTCAATTCTGTTGAGTTCAAGTTTTTGGTTCTTTAAATGGGAAGCAACGAAAATGCCAAAAGCAAAGCAAGAAAGTTTAAACGACTTGACAGTACAGACGCATGTGTACTCGTCCCTTTTCTTCTCACCCCCTCTCTTCCACATGCGAGCAGAATTGAATTCAATACTTGAACAGTGTAAAAGCAGTCTAATTTTTGTGCTACTGCTATCACCTTGCATGAATTCGTCGTCATATGTGAGGATGATAACAAGGCGAACTCATATAAGGTAGTGTTACAGGAGCAGTTGAAATTTTCGCCCCGGTGTTTCTTAGGCCCAATTTCAGATGGCCTACTAAAGTAGAGATTCTTGATTAACTTCCACTATTCATTTTCAGATCATGCATTTAATGTGCACTTAAATGGCCAATATTGGCTATTTAAATATGAGATATGCAACCTTGTGTTTGTACCAAACAACCAAGATTTATCGTTAGGTTTTTTAATTAATCCCACCAAAAAAATAATCAGCTGTTTAGCACAAAATGTAAACAAACAAGCAAATGCAATAATAATTTCAAGGAGCAAGCAGCAATGTCAATTGTTTGGCATATTTAAACAAAGTTGATCTGATACCCAACGAAAGTTAAATGGCATTTAAACTACAATCCACAATTAAACTTAAGTGTCATTTAAATATTCATTTGAAAGTGGCCCTTAAATAAAACCATAAACGTAGCGACCGTTGATTCAACTTGGTGACGTTTTGCTCTAGATTGCACCGTTTGTGGGCCTGTTGAATGAATTTGTGTTTTGGTTGTATGAAAGATCAAATTTTTTTTTATTTTCTGGCAATTTGTACAACTCGTCGCTACATTAATGCTACATGTTGTACAAAGTCATTCTAGTTTGCGTTTATCTTGTTCTCTAAATAACCCAAAATGGACAACTCAGCCCAAAAATGTACGTGCTTTTGTTGAATTTTATAAATGTAAGCCGAAACTATGAAATTGTAAAAATGAGATTTTACAATGAGATTGGTCGCAAAATTGCAACGTTTGTGGGCAAAACGTCCAACTTCATTTCGGATCGATATGAACCAACGGTCGCAACGTTTAAGGCTTGTTTGTTGTAATTCATGCTGTAATGCCAAGTCATGGAATCATTTCATGCAAGGCGCATCAATACAAGGTGGTGTTGATTGAACAGCTGATTGGATATTTTTGTCTCTACACTAGTACAGAAGAATGTCATCCAAAACGAAATGACGTAACTTTAGGATGTCAACAATACGAATTGGCGAAAATTATCTCCTATTTTCTTTCCTTTTTGACATCCTGATGTACCAAAAAGCAATAACAAAATACACAGAATTTTTACTTAAGCTCTGAACACATCGAAAACGACATCATCACACGACACGACATTAAGGTTTTATCTACATAATCTAAACGCCTTGTCTACGGCGACATGATTTTTTTGAATACGGCAGCGACACATGAATTTGTTTGAGTTTGACATAAAAGATGAGGAAGAATCTTATCTGTCGCTAGAAAAGTAGAAATAGACTCAATCTGGCCACATTTTTGGCAAGTCGCACTGTTGCCGTGTCGTCGCCAAAATAATTATCTACATAAGAGTAAGTGTTAAAATGTTGACAGCTGTGCTCCGTAGCCCGTAGTTTCCAATGTGTCTCAAGCTTTATATGCAATTGCCACCACCTTATATGGATGCGCCTTGCTTTCATGCGTTTGAGTAGAAACTGAGTGCATGAACACCATATCATGATTTCAATTATATGCGAAATGTAGTTTATGCACGGAGTTTTTACTCAGATCCATGAAATGACTTTGTGAATTGGACTACGCATAAACGTGGTAATTGTGCGTATAATTTGTTAGGTCAATTTACTATGTTTTTATACTCTTGCTACCCCACGAATATATGAATTCATGATAAGAATATATGATTTCGCCTTGGAAGATAGAAAGCGAGTAAGAAGAAATGCCGAACAAAGGAATTTATCTTCTTTCAACTTAAATAAATGCATTTTGCAAACAAAAGTGCGTACTTTACTTAGAGCCTTGGTTATATTGCACGGGGAGAATCGTCACAAATCGCGGGAATTCGTAAGGATCTATTGATTGCTTTATAAACATTTGCATTTATTTGTTAAACATACAATAGATAATTATGTGACAGTTCACTGCGTTCAGTTACTTCCATTACAACCCGGTCCTAAGGATGCTAGCAGGGCAATCCGGCGCTTTTTCCATAAAAATCAATACTTCGATAAATAATGCGGCGCTTTTTCCATAAAAACCAATACTTCGCTAAATAATGAAAATTTTTAATAAAAAATCGCACTTTTGGCACTCCATGACGCTTACTTTTAATTACAGCTAAAATAACTGTAAACCATAAAAGTAGCGCTGCCATGGTATAGCGAAATATGCTATTATATTTTGGTTAGAATATCTTATTTAGGTGAAAGTAAAAAGAGAAGAAGTGTATAGTGTAAACTGAGTATAATAGCGCAAATGAAATGTGAAATAAAGTGGCAATACCAGCGATTTGAAGTTATAATAATTTTGGCAGGCGCAAAGTTTGTTTACTCTGTTTTTTAACGAAATATTTAAAATAAAAGTGAATAAATGATTTGGTTTGCATAAAATAATAACCGGAGACGTTTTAATAGTGTTTTAAAGGTGTAAACTGGTTATTTAGTGCATTTTTGACGTGGTAATTGCTCATAGAAAACAACGAAATTTAAGAAGAGGTTTTTGTTTATAACTTTTAAATTGTTAATAATATTAACCCTCCCCCTCCAGATTGGTAATAGGGGGGCCAAAACGCGTCGTTTGGTACCCCTCCCGACTTTTCCGGACCTTTTTTAAAGGTTGTTACCCTACACTAGAGAATTACCCAATCCGGAGGGGGGGGGTAATATTATTAACCATTTAAAAGTTATGAACAAAAAACTTTTGTTAAATTTCGTTGTTTTCTATGGGCAATTACACCGACAAAGATTCACTAAATCACCTGTTCTCACTTTTTAAACACTATTAAAATATATAATTTAAATTATTTATTAAAGAAACACATAGTTTTATCAACCTAAGATAGATTATTTGGTTATTAAAGAGAAGTTGACAATATTTGCGAGCTGAAACGCGAGATTCCAAAATAGCTATAGTGCTGCCACTGTATTAGTATTTCGTAATAATTCACTTTTCCTTATGAGATGTGTGCACTGTTCAATGCTTTTCGGTATCTTCTTTCGTTTAATATATATATAAATAATGAAAATTTTCGCCTGCGTCGCTTTTTCCATTAAAATCAATACTTCGATAAATAATGAAAATTTTTAATAAAAAATCGCGCGATTTTTTATAAAAAATTTTCGCCTGCCGCGCTTTTTCCATAAAAATCAATACTTCGATAAATAATGAAAATGTTTAATAAAAAATCGCGCGATTTTCTGATGCTAGAGTCAGCATAGGTCGCCATGTTATGCTGTTTATCAGACCCGCGCTGACTATTGTGATGTCTGGCGAGCTACTGCAGTTACCCATAAT
>NW_023458744.1:81038-91612 GCF_013731165.1 Rhagoletis pomonella
GTGTGATCTCTTGGATATCGTTCAAATGATGCCATTGATATACCTTTCGTGCGCCTTCTTGGGCGGATGTGGTCGAATCTTTCCTTGTTAATTCGAGACTTTTACAATTCGTCTTTAATATTTGTGAACTGGTTTCTTTGAGTCTTACTGCTATAATAACGGCAGCCTCGAGCAGCTTCGTCAATCGCAAGTAGACGCAAGATCACGATTACCGTGTTTATATGCATACTTAAACACATCCTTGATTTAGCCATCTTAAAAGTTAATTCGTCTAAGATTAACATAGGGCCAAAGCAGAACAAGCCCCGTGGGGGTTTCTATATATTTCCTTTGCTTGTCATGAAATGAATACGTATTATGAATTTCAATCAGATTTTATAAAAAATACGGATTTTCTAAATATCTAAAATCCAGCGGGTCCATTTTTAGCAAAGGAATTTTTCATCTAACAGGTAGTCACGTTGTGAATTTGAACGAAATCGATTAATAAATACGACTTTTATAAGTAACTCTACTCCAGCGCCACCAGCGTTTTTTCTAGTAGCCTATAATATGGGCAAATCTAAAACACAGGTAACCTTTGTGTTATTTAGCTTTATTTTCACTGTTGTAAACTAAATCAAGCTGGTTGCTTTTGGATATAATTCACTGACGGATACTTGAAGCCTAAAAAAAATTGGATTAATTTGCTGCATAACTTTTGAATTATAGGTGTTTAAATAAAAAAAAAATAATGAAAACAAGTGAATTTTTTATGTAATTTTTAAGAGGGGCACAATTTATTATATCATAACTTTTGAAGCACACCATATTCTGATTTGGAATTAAATGGGCATTCAGCAATTGTCCATTAGATGTCAAACATACCGAGTACATCATAATGAATTCTTTTTAACGAGTTCTTTTTAGTGAGTACTTTTTCGACTAACCTTGTCCATAACTTTTATTTACATATATTCTGAGAAAACAAAGTTTCGTGTTAGATGCGCAGTCGTAAACTCGCGAAAATAAATTAATCAAATAAAAATAAAATAGGTGAATAAAGGAATAAAGGTAAGAATAATGAACAAGCGAACTTTTCAAAACGAAATGGACGATATGGACGAAAAAATAATGTAAAACCAAAGACAGGTTGAAAGCTGCTTGGATGTACTTGATCATCGCATTGATGCTATGGAAAAGGTTTTATGTGAAAATGTGGGTTAAATAAATAAATAAATAAATATTGGATTTATTTGCAAGTAATATTTTATTCCATTTCAGATGGCCAACAGGAACGAGACAATGGCTTAGAATCGCCTGATGCGCGAGTGTAAAGTAATTTTGGCGAAGGTGCAGCAGTCAGTTAGAAAAATGACCGGCGACATCGTTGATGAAGGAATAGTGGAAGTTGCTAGCGTATTTCCGCTTTTCACAATAGATGCTGCAATGGAAGTTTAGGAAAAGCTGAATGAGCACAAATACGCCACTGCAATGGTAATTTTAACATTCAAATCCTGGTCGAAACTAAGTACGTATTTTTTAAAACATAAAAAGCACATTCATACGGTGAAGGGCGCTTCTGGAGAGGTGGACCTTGTTAAGCGCAAATTATTTATGTGTATATATATATATATATGTTTGGATATAAATATGTAAGGGACATAAAGCACACATAATAATTAAAAATATGAAAAATTTTAAAAGAGAGAAAAAAATTTCATTTGAATAGGATAATCGCTTGTTAACACTACCGGTAGGTTTTGCGGTAATAGCTTGGTAAGACTAAAGGTAGGTTTTGCGGTAATCGCTTGGTAAGACTACCAGTAAGTTTTGCGGTAATCGTTCGGTAAGACTACTGGTAGTTATTGAGGTGTTCACTTCGTAGGAGTACTGAAAGACTGAATGAGCTAAATATGGCTGAGTATGACATACGTGAATGTGAAAAGAGTACAGATACTCAACAAGATTCACGACAAGAAGAGAGAAGCTATACATAAAGAGACATATTTTACTAGGGTGTTAAAAAAAGACAAAAACTCACACGTATAGAAGACTATAGGGTAATTTCTGCACATGGGCCTTAAGAAACTCATATAAACTTTACCCGATACATAAGGTAACGCTCCTGGAAAATTCTTGGGAGATTTAGCTTGTAGCCCAGTTCGGGGCCCCTACATTCCCACATACATGCCAACCCATCATACTTACATACGTACAATTCATACCTTTTATACAGACGCGTGCAGAAAACCGTCATACATACCTATACGCTGAGATTTATACCTACCGACATACACAACAAACCATCATACATACCTATATATAGCCACTAACATACATACCTGCAATACATACAACCATACGCAATATCTCCACTATGCACATACTCCACAAGAATGCACGCAAAAGATGCGCAGCAACCACTCGGGTACGCTAACACACCACGAGCGTTCACTATGTAAGCATGTCAAGAATTGCGATTTTCATTCTCTTCTCAACCAGTTCATTCGGCAACCGAATTAAGTTGACCAACGCCGACGCAGCCCGTACCAGCTTCCGTAGGTAGGCACAGAAGCGGATCGAGATGGCTTAGGCCATGGAATCTCGATCGCCCCTGGCTCTTCCTGTGGGAAAGGCCGAGAAGTTGAGGGGCCTGTATTAGGGGGAATACCCCTCGCACAGACCCCAAATCCATTATTTTTATAAACAGTCTCAGTGGACAAGAGACGAACTCTCCTGCCCACTTAGATTACCGCGTGGCGAGCAGCCATTGTGCGGAGGGTAAAACCATCCCACAATGCCAAGCAGCCACGATCGAATCCATACTGACCCGCTTCCTGGTTCTCACCACGAAAAACTATACTGACGAGCATCCCATGGCTTAGGCAATGGAACCTCGATCGCCCCTGGCTCTGTCTACGGGAAAGACTGGCAGGTCGTGGGCGCTTATATTGACCAGCTTCCGTAGCTTCCGCAGGGGACCTCTCGGACCGCCAGTACCAGCTGCCGCCCCGAGACCGAAGCCAGTGTCAAGGGACGCCACCCACAAGGACCGCTAGCGCGCCATCAGCATCCAGGGCCGCTGGCACCGCCCATATTCACCAAGGCCAAGTACATCTCCGCGATCACCGGGTCGCCACTATTTCCGCCGCTCCGACACCGAAGCCAGTGCCAAGGGATGCCACCAACAAGGACCGATAACCACGTCATCAACATCCAGGGCCGCCGTCACCGTCATCATTTACCAGGCCCGAGGACTATCCACGCAATCATCGGGCCGCCAATATCACTGCCGCCCCTGGGCCGCCTATTAGAGCCGAGCTTCCACCATCCTCATCATGGGGCCGCCAATATCACTACCGCCCCTAGGCCGATGCCAATGCCAAGGGCCGCCACCTTTCAGGACCACTAGCCTAATCATCGCCATCCAAGGCCGCTGTCGCCATCGCCCCTTATTAGGGCCGAGTTGCCACCTTCATCATCACATCTGGGCTGGATATACATACTAAAGTAAGAGAGATAAGTGAAGGGGTGCAGACAACACCAGTTACCAGTTGAGGGAAACTCAGTCGCTGCGCTACGGAGTGCTCTAAGCAACTTCATCAGAACCAAGCGAAAAGGAAATCACCCGAAAATCTCCTAAAGGAACTGGAGGTGGAGATCGCCGCTGACGAAGCCAGTCTGGCAAAGCCGTCACCCGAAGTAACCCCAGCAATAAAACTGGGCGAATCATTCCTACACTGTAGAGAAGCAAATCCGGCGGTCCACCATTGAGACAGGATAAGTAACGCTGAAATGATGAGTACTGTCCGCCGTTGGGACGTACACTATCCCGGTGGCGACGCCCTACACGGCAGCCTGGACCGGATTGAGGAACTGGCGGAATACTACCAAATCCTTCCAGACCAAATTCTCCAAACCGTCCCCAAGATCTTACGCGCTCCAGTTTTTCCGTGTCCGGAGGCAAGAGATGACCACCTGGACTAAGCGACACATAAACCAGTTAGAAGACACTATTCGCCAGCGGAGGCAGCTGCAAAGGGAAAAAGTCAAGGACTACATCCTCGCCCTTCAGACGTTCATCCCAGAACAACCAACAATTTGCAATGAAAACCACTCAGAAAGCCTTTGCGACGGCCTGCGTGTCGAGTACCGATATTTCGTAAAAAGAAGCGAATTTCTCACCAACTGGGAGCTCACCGGTGCATACGAGCTGCTCAAAAACCAAGAGTCCAGGCAGAACATACAGGCGGCACACAGCCTTTCCACCATAGGTAGCCGGTACGACGCAAAAAGCACCTGCTGGCGCTGCAAAAAGCGTGGACATCAGCGTTCTCATTGTGCCAACACGAGGCGGCTGTTCTGCTCCCGCTGCGGACAAGATGGAACTTTTTTCACAGTTTGTCCATGCCTTAAATCAACCGCTATAGCGCCACCCATCGCCCAAGCTACCACATTGCAACCCGAATGGCGGAACATCGACGGTCGCTTTTACGCCGGCGTCACCATCACAGTCTTGCACATACGGGCACTGGTGGGCACAGGAGCCACACTAACATATGTGGACGACAGCACGCGTGCACACTTAGAACAACGCAACATACGGCCTTAGCCAAATGCGTTGCAAGCACACACACCTACCCCGTCAGAATCAAGTATAACGATCCGTTCACACGCGTTGGCATGGACGCAGCATAAATGTCCTCCGCATTGACGCGGACCACACTGTAGTCAGGTACCACGAACAAAGCCGAATAATAGAGTGCCGCTACGCCCTCCAGGTGTGCGATCTTAAAAAAGTTAAAAATGATAGTTAAAAGAAGAATGGCTCCAAACAAGAAAGGTGTAAAAATCACTTACCTTCATATATTTCTCTATGGTTCCGGGCGAATACTTCACGGCCCGGATGCCGACGATTGGGGTATCGCTCTGCATAAAGTCTTTGAGCAGCTCTGGTATTACAGCAAGCTTCACCGTAAATTAGGTGAATATCCGCATATTCATGCGACGTATACTGCGTGTTCTCTGTCATAGTTTTAATAACACAATGTTCGAAGGGTCCAATTTCACAAAATCCACTTTCACTAATTCCGGTAAGTAACACAAAATAATGTCAGAAACAAGTAATTATGTACCTTTGTACTATTTAGCATGTCATTTGACGGTAACAAGAGCAAATTCAATTTAAATCTATTAAATACATTCTAGCGTGTCTCAGTCCTTTACCCACAAAAGCGGCTATAACTTTTTTTTCTGTTCAAAACAGTAAGTGTGGCACCTTTCTGAAATCTTTATGAAATGAGAAATTTTTTTATGTAATGTAAAGTTATAGCTCAGTACATTTTTTTTCACCCGAGATAGTCAAAGTTGGGGAAGAAAATATCAAAAAGTTAAAAATGCAGAAATAGTCCTAATTTTATGATGGTTTCTTAATATATTTTAACTACATTGCATTTGAGTATGGAGAGGCAACTATCTGGAAGTATTTTACATAAAAAATTTACTAAGTATTGCCCGGTTTGTAGTTGCAGTTAAAGAAAACACATGAAAAGGCACGATTTTTTTTTAATTGGAAAAAATGTAAATATTTCATAAACGGGTACACTTTTACCTGAAAATTTTTTGTTTATCAGGGAGCTCACCGCCCCACCTACCTTCCCCTAAAGTTTGACACGTTACTTCTGGGACACCCTGTATATTGAAGTTTAAAACAAATAAAATCCACAAACACACACACCGTAAGGAAGTAAAACTATACCGAGGCATTGCCTGTAGTAGTGCAGGCCCTCGGGCCCAAACTCTTTAATACTACGCCTTTTCGTGCGCCGAACTGGGAGGGGGACTGTACCGTAAGTTCCCTACGCTACCTACATACCCACAAACATGACAACCCATCATTCATACATACATACAATACATACCATACATGCAGACGCGTACAGCAACCCGTCATACTTATCTATACGCTGGCATACATACCTACCGACATGCACAACAAACCATCATACATACCTATATATAGCCACTAACAAACATACCTACAAAACACACAAACATACGCAATATCTCCACTATGCAAATACTCCACAAAAAAGCACGCAAAAATGCGCTGCAACCAAAAAACTCGTGTACGCTAACAAACCACGATAATTCGCTATGTCAGCATGCCCAGAATTCCTATCTTCATTCGCTTCTTAACCAGTTCATTAGGGGTTGCACAGACCCCAAACCCATTTTTTTTATAGACGGTTTCAGTGGACAGGAGACGAACTCTCCCGCCCATTTAGATTACAGCGTTGTAAGCACGCATTCTGCGGCGGGTAAAACAGCCCCACGATGCCAAGCAGCCACGATCGAATCCATACTGACACGCCTCCGTGGGTAGAGCACGGGGCGCATCGAGACGGCTTAGACCGTGGAACTTCGAACGCCCCTGGTTCTGACCACGAGAATCCATACTGACAAGCTTACGTAGGTAAGCACAGAAGTGGATCGAGATGGCTTAGGCCATGGAACCTCGATCGTCCCTGGCTCTGTCTACGGCAAAGGCTGCCGGGTCGTAGGCGCTCATATTGACCAGCGTCCGTATAGCTTCCTCAGGCGACCGTTTCGGTCCGCCAGTACTACCTGCCAGCCACAAGGACCGCTAGCCTTGCCATCAACATCCAGGGCCGCTGCCACCGCCTATATTTACTAAGGCCGAATACCTCTTCGGGATCACCGGGCCACCACTATCACCGCCGCCCCGAGGCCGAAGCCAGTGTCAAGGGTCGCCACCAACAAGGACCGCTAGCCGTGCCATCTGTCACCTTACTTTTTGCTACTAAAAGTCGACATACCTAATGTACAAAGGCAAGTGCACTTACAAGTGCCCAACAACAACAATACACAAGGGCCAACCAAATAAACAAATATACTCACAAAAAGGAAGTGACATAAAAAAATTGCAACCGGCTGACTCAGTGGAGACGGCGGGGTTGCTTGAGGGGGAACAACAGGGCAATATACAAAATACTTAGTGCAAATTTAAAGTTGGACAACAACAATTATATGACGGAACGGCATCAACTATTAACAAGTAGCAAACTACCTACAAATATGACTATTAGGGTGAGCCCAAAAACTATGGAACAAATCACTCAATATTCAAAGGCAAAATACTATATGACAAAACAAACGGTAATAAAGAGTCAAAAAACACCAAAAACAAAACTTTATTTGTTGGTGCAGCCGAGTTGAGGTCCAACCAAAAGGTTACGAACCCACTCGCAATACCACCCAGGCTGCCGGAGGTAACTTTAACCCGCCAAGTGACTGGGCTTTGGATACGGGATACTAAAATAGGATAGGGAACACAATAGGGGACTACTACCGACAACTCTGCTAGCCAAATACAGGCAACAACACAGAGGATACTTATGCTGTGGTCGGGGTGTGCGTCGACCACTGGGTGCTCCCGCGGGGCTTCGCCGCCCAAATCCGACACCGACACTGCCAACTACAGGGTGTCCGGTGGCAGAATTAGGAATTAAAAGCTAAATTAAAAAATAATTAATAAAGATAAAATTTTATTTCAATAACTATTACAAAGAAGACAAGTGCGGATTTTATTTTTTTAAAATTATGTCCTCTAAATGTTGACCGCTACGTCGGATACACTCTTGAAATCTGGCCTCCGTACTCCATGCCACTCGCTGGAGAAGTGATGTCGGGATGCCATTAACCTCTCGAACGATATTTTCATTTAGTGCTGAGTTGGTCGCTGGGTTTGTTTCATAGACTTTACTTTTGAGGTATCCCCACAGAAAAAGTCCATAGGAGTAAGATCGGGTGACCTTGGTGGCCAGGATATGTCGCCGAAACGGCTTATCAGTTTGTTAGGGAAGAAATCACGCAGTTTGGCCATGGTCTCTCTGGCCGTGTGCGGCGTGGCGCCATCTTGCTGAAACCATGTGTGTGTACTGAAGGAAGAATGTTCTCCCATTATTGGCAGAAAATAATCGTTCAGCATGCGCCGATAAGAGACACCGTCCACAGAAATTGCTTTCCCTCCACGATTTTTAAAAAAATATGGTCCAATTATTCCGTAACTTTGGGACTGTGAAGCGGCTTCTGATGTTTTAAAAGTGGGTTCTGCCCTCTAGGTGACCAATAACGACAATTTTGCTTATTTACACTTCCATTTAAATGAAAATGGGCTTCATCACTCCAAAAGATAGTGTTTACCGTGCGAAATCGTTCCAACATGGTCTCGCAGAAATTTTTACGCAAATTGTAATCGTTAGACTTAAGTTCTTGCACAATCTGAATTTTGAAGGAGTGAAGTCCAAGATCCTTCCTCAGTATTTCAAGCACAATAGTTTCTGGAAGTCCCAGGGCAGCCGCTCTCTTGCGCACGGACTGACGAGGATTATCGTGCAAACTTGTAGCGACGAGTTCAATATTTTCATTTGTTCTCGATGTGCGGCTGGGCCCCGGCCGTGGGCTGTTTGTCACCGAACTTGCTGCCCGGAACCTTCGCACCCATGAACGAATCAAATTTTCACTTGGGGCATCACGTAATCGTCGAATATTGTAACGTGAACAAAATCTACGACGAGCAGTTGCACACGAATCATTGGCCTTGAAATGTCCACTGCGACATCGTAACCAAATAACCCGCACGAATGACGAAGTTAACGCGGTGCCCTCCCCGCCCATACGCCCAGCGGTTAGGGAGATACTTTAATTCTAAAACCTAATTCTGCCACCGGACACCCTGTACTTTATCTAGCGCCTCGACTGGCGCCAATTCTTATTTTGCCTGCTCACCCGCAGTCTAAGTGCCTCTACTGGCACTAAGACAAAATCACCAAAAAACCACTGTACCACGTCTGGTACTAAATAACTATATCAATAAAACACTTTGGAATAAACAAATTCGCACACAATAGAAATGTTTCCCTGATCAATGCTCACTCAGTTCCCCCGGCGCGCAGCTACAAGTGTGGCCGCAACCTACGCGCCGCTCCGCAAAACCATCGGGTCTCAGTTCTGGTGTTGTTGTTGCCCGATCAATTATCGCCGGCCCGTTAATTATTAAAACGAATTGGGCGCTTTGGCGGTCGCCACCACGCCGCATACAAACAACCACCATGGACTTTGCCATTGCCATCATTCGGCGGACAACAAAAGTGCCGCGATAAGGCAAAAAGGCGACGCCCCTCTTGTGAGTTTTCGCGTCATCTCTTTTTCCTACCCTTTTGCTGTTGGTTGGTATCGTTTTGGCGCGAACACCCCTAATGGAGACATTTCCCCATTGTGTTAGCACACCGCCGCTGCTGTTTTGCTCTTCAACCTGAGCTTTAATTTACTCAACTATTCGCCGGTAGAGGTCGCTCCTATCGGTTGGAGTGAAAGGAAATGAGGGTAAAACGAAGGGATATACAAAAGAAACTTTGTTCCCCTTCCTCATTGAAAAGAAAGCGAAGATTTCTTTTGTCTAAATACTTGACCTACTTCTCCCTCTAAGGCCTCAACGCTTTGACGTTACACGTCCCCTTTTTCGGCGCTAACTTCGCCACGTAATAATTTGCTGCATCCGGTAATACCAAATTCTTCCTCCAAACTAATTCTAGCGGCATATACTCTACATCCCGTCTTCCAAGATTATACTGCCTGGCTAACTTCGCACTGGACTCTTCCAACCTAGTTCTTACTATACGCCTAATATCTTCGAGCTTCCTTGCTCTCTCCTCAACTAACCTTCTCCTGGTCTTATTATGATTCAATGTAGTGCCTACTACCTTCTAACGCCATTTCCCTACCAAGATTTACAAAATATGGCACGGCTCCTAAAACTTCGTGCTGCGCTGACCTAATGCAGCAAGCTACCTTAGCTAACTGCTGATCCCCTGAAGCTGATTCTCCGATACATAAGCCCTAAGCGTAGTTTTTATAATCTGGTTTATTATCTCAGTCGTGTTAGCCTGTGAATGGTAGCGTGCGGTGTATCGGAGTTGGACGCCATAAGCACCGCAGAGTCCCCGCAGTTCACAACTCTTGAACTGGGGTCCGTTGTCGCAGACCACCGACCGAGGGACACCAAATAAAAGAAAAACGTTGTCCTCCAAAATCTTACAGACGCTCTTCGCCGTAGCCGTCCATAGGGGAAATAAAAGCGGGAATTTAGAAGTGGGGCCTACCAAGTCAACACAAAATGATGTATTGTGGAACGATTTTCCGTCATCCCTTGTCAAATTTGGCTTGGAGAAAAACCGGTTTAGGCATTGTGCCATCTTCAGTGTCATTTTTCGTTCTCCGAGGTTGGGTCGCATATTGGATGCATCAATATAGTAGTGCGAGTCGATGTTTGGCCCTCGGAGTGTACGTATGTACATCTAAAACATGGAAGCATGCCTTCCGTCTATCACAACATGCTCGATTTGGTTCCCGTTTTTCGATGTGGAGACATCCATGTAGCTGTGTGTATATATGTATGTATGGATATACATATCTGCATGCGTGAATACAATACTTTACTCGAAATTCTTAGTTGATGCAATTTTTATCCCATAAATTTTTGCTGACCAAACAATGTCTAATCTGCTTGC